>NC_065446.1:87161109-87414728 GCF_917563875.1 Diabrotica virgifera virgifera | reverse complement strand
AGAGAGAGATAACGAGACATTGTTCTAACTCTGGTTTTTATTTGTAGCATTTAGATACTTGTAACCGTGACCTGAAGATGCACTGCATATTATAGAGAGCGAAGTCGGTCGTCGGGAGTTAACAATAAATGATTGAAATTACGTCCGTCTTTTACCTCATTCAAAATGAACTCTCATATGCAACCCATTCAACATTTTTTGGAAATATAAATCTTTGAAACTACTAAGAAAATTCAATACTAAAATTATTATTGCATCCTTTGCAGATGACGTAGCTGTACTATCGGCTAGTGAGAATCTAGTAGATACCTCTTCCCGTCTCCAAACCCACCTACCCTACTTGCAGAATGGTACAATCAATGGGTAATTAAAATCAATGGAAAAAAGTCGTCAGTGCAAGTATCATTTACCACCCGCCGGGAAACCTGTCCACTCACACTGAAAAATACACACATCTTTGTTAGCACAGAAGTGCATATAGACCAATGGCTAACATAGAATAAACACATCCAAATAAAACCCAGGCAGTTGGATCTCAATTTCAGACAAATGTACTGGCTCCTTGGTAGGAAATCCAAATTGTTATTGAATAACAAATTTTTCCTGTACAAACCAATATTGGTTTCAACATTGCTTTGTATACCAAGTTACTATGAGTTTATAAAGGTGGAACACTTTAAATATCTTGGAGTCTCAGTTAATGGAACTAATAATAATAATAATATCGTATGGCATTTTTGCCGAGGAGATCCTTTTGGACAGCTCCGGCGCCATTTACATCTTTAACCCTGTTTCAAGTAACTAGTGCCGATGTACACTAGCCCAGGGGGACCGACGGCTTAACGTGCAACCGAGGCACAGCGAGACGGCTCGTGTCATTATTGGAAATGAAAATGGTTTGTCTTTGGCAGGGCTCGAACCCACGTGCACTGGCGTATGAGGCCAGCGGTATTGCCGTTACTCCACGGCCGCTCACAAAATGGAATTAATGATAGAAGCATAGTAATCAATAAAAGAATCCTGACAGGAAACAGAACCTACTGAAAATAAAACAACTTCCTCAAAGATATGAAGCTTACTCAGAAAACTAAACTGAAAATTTATAGAGCAGCAATTAGACCAGTAATTACATATGGTGCTGAAGTAATATGATTGACACAGAGAGAAGAAGACAGATTAGGGATTCTAAAAAGAAAAATCATTCGGAGAATAGCAGACCTACGAAACTTAGGTAATAATGAATTTAGAAAACTGATGCACTAAGAAGTAAGCGAACTTTTGAAAGGAGAAGATATAGGCAGACTTATCAAGGCATAGAGACTCAGATAGATGGGGTAGATAGAAAGGAGAAATCCAGAGGCAGTTACTAAGAAAATATACAAATGGAGAGCAGTATCAGGCACCACGATGAACACCGAAAAAGAGATGGGAGAACCAGATAATTGCGGACGATAAGAAGATGGAAGTTAGTAACTGGAGCAATATTGTAGAAGACACCAAGTCACACAACTAAATGTAAAACCAAAATGTTAATGTGGACTAATTCCCCGCGACAAATGAATCGGAAGAGCCCAGAGAGGGCGGCAATCACTTCGCTAGGAGTGTACCTAGATTAGGGTAACCAAACGTCCCGTAAAAACGGGATTGTCCCGTATTTAACGATTTGTCCCGGGGTCCCGAAAAAGTCTTCCGGGACGCCCAAATGTCTCCTATTGACGTTGGGTTGATTTTATGTATCTGACTATATTTTCTCTCTGGAATTCGTCCTCAATTTCGGCACTTGTTTTCATTCTTATTTCTCCCTCTCTTGTTACATTGTGGCCCAGTATTGTTCTTATTTATTTTTCTTTTAAATTTCAGAAGGCTATCTACCTTTTTCTTGTTAATTGTCGGTGTTTCCATCCCATATGTAACTCAACAAGTCTTATTAAGGTCTAATATAGGTTCATCTTTGTTCTCTTATTTAGAGTCTTGATTCTCAGTAGATTTCTATTCATTCCATTATGTTTTTTTGCCTTTCAGAATTATTCCCTCTGTTCTCCCTTTTACGGTTTTTCCTATTGTTCCTTCCAAGTAGCTAAAGGTGGATACAGTTTCAAATTTATGGTTCTGTGTAATTAGATATTTCTGAGTTATTGTGTCGTCCTTCCCTATCGTCATGTATTTTGTCTTGTGCTGGTTTATCACTAGTTTATCACTAGTCTATTCTCTTCGCTTCCTTATCTAATTTTTCAACTGCTTAAGTGTCATCTTTGTCTTCGCTATGATGACTAGATCATCTGCATATGCTACTAGTTGAAGTTGATCTCTAATTAATGTTTTTGTTTACTTTCAATATCAGGTTAAATAGTGTCGGGAAGAGTCACCTTGTTTCATGCCTTTGTTTACAAATGGTTAGAAGTTGTTCCGTTGAAACTTATCCTTGCTGTGGTGTTCATTCGGCTCACTGTTAGCATATATCTTCATTCCGTGGGATTCCAACATTCCTCCATCATTTTCGCCCGATTAATTGTATCAAAAGCGCTTTTGAAATCTATGAATATTAGGTGAATTTCTCTGTTGTATTCTCTCGATTTTTAAATTATTTGCTTCACTGTATGTATGGAATTAATCGTCAACTTCCCCGGTCTGAACCCGTTCTGTTATTTTTCTAATATTTGTTCAGCGCATGATTGAAACCTCATGTTTTGTATGTTTACTAGAATATTATAAGTGGTGTTTAATAAAGTTATTGCTCTGTGATTCTCGCATTCCTCTCGATCTCCTTTTTTATAAATAGGTACTATAATACCTGTTCCAATCGTCTGGTTGTCTGTTTTGTGTCCATATAATTCTCTTTCTCCGTATTTTAATAATTCCACTGCTATTGCATCTTTTCATGCTGCTGTTCTGTTTATACTTCTTGTTCTGTGGGAATTTCTACTTCGTCGTTATCTTGTACTGCCTTACTTCTTCATCACTGTGTGTTTCCTTCTAGTGAATTTTTTCGTAATATTCTTCCCATATTCTGCTGATCTGTTTGTCATCAAATACGGTTTTTCCTTTTTGGTATTTTAGTCCTCTTGTTTTATTGCTGGGCGTATTTTTGGTTGCTCTGACTTTTTTGTAAAATTGTTTTATTTTATGGTTTTTATGGTTTTCTGTCTTTTTCTGTATGGTTATGGTTTTGTGTCTTTTTCAACATCCTTCAGCAAAACAAGTAATTTTTCTTTTTTTTATTTGTTGCGTTGGCCTTGCTTCTCGCTTCTGTTTCGCAGTCTTGATCGTACGTGGATTGAAAAGGATTTATAGGTCCCAAATTAACTAAAAGACCATGTTTCAACAATTAGGTCTCGATGGAGGCTCCTCGGTTAGCTTGAGGATATCGCCCCAAACCCTTTTTGGCAGTGGCACACCCAGGGAGGTTTTGGGGGTTAACCCTCCCTTAGAGTATATGAAAAATATATAAAGAATAGTACGAAAATATATATAGTCTTTCACAAATAACACAAAAAAATTTCGGGGCCCCCCCACCCCACCAGAGGAAAATTCTAGGTACGCTACCTCCTTGGATCTGTCCCGTTTTCTCAAGTTTATGATTTGGTCACCCTAACCTAGATGTCATGATGATAGGTACCTATATAATACTATATACTTAAAATATTTTTGGAATTTCTCATTTGAATGAGGAAATGAGACATTTTAAAAAATTATCCGAATTAACTGGAATATTATTCAAACTTGCATTCATTTTGTTATATCCAAAGGTAAGGATGAATAGATATGCATAGCTAGACTATCCATAAATTCTCGTACTCTTGCCTTCCAAATATTAAAAACGTTAATATTTACTTTCATACATAATTCAGGAGAACAGTATAGCTATAAACTGTTTAATAATCTCCACGAAACTTACTAATCCCATTTCCATATTTTTTACCCTAGACAGGTGATATTACAGCTTAATCTTTAACGGGAAAATTACCGAACTGTCTAAGGTAGACAATAAATTTTGTTCGCCCTGCTTGACTTCACTGTGTAGATTTTTTACTTTTCTGTACCTTTGTGGCCGAGTATTCCATGCTGGGAAAGTCCCAGCACGAACGTACAAAAGTTATTACCGAGGGAAGTTAGAAAAATGGGGCTTTAAAATTATATTATTATCATCTAGAAAACATGGCATATAGTAAAACGTTAATATCTGACGATTTATTAAATTTCAAGATTTCGAATTGTCTAGAAATTTTTATAAAGGAGTTTTAAAAAAGACACTAGTGACACAAAATAAATGCACAATATTTTGCAGAAATACAGATGGTATGATACTGGCCCAAGACCAGAGAGAAAAATTAAATAGATAGGCACAGTATTTCAAAGAATTATTAAACGATACAGACCAAACAGCAGCCAATAGAGAAATGTTTCAGGAAATTGTAAACATGATGACGGCCAACGTCTGAATACAGATACGGCACCTAAAGAAGAAGAAGAAAGGCCAAACAGAAACAGAAATATAACAACAAACATAAGAAAGTTAACAACAACAAACGCAAGAAACAGAACAACAACAAACACAAAAACCGACAGAAATGGAGATAATAGCAGTAATAAAAAAAGAATGTGTGTACTTTGTACGCACGTAAGAAGTTATTAAAAAAAGGCTGTCCACAATATGTCTGCAACGAATTCTGAAATTCTTTGGTCACGTGGTTCGCAGAGGTGACGAAAGTTTGGAGAGATTAATTGTTTCTGGAAACGTTTCGGGGACAAGATCAAGAGGACGATCACCAAGTAGATGGCCTGACCAAATAAGGCATTCAGCTGGAAACTCATTCTGCGAAGCTCTTAGAGCAGCTGAAGATAGAGACCAATCAAGAAACATTGTTAGGAATATTGGAAGAAATCACGATTCTCAGTAATGGGGAAACGACAAGAGAGGGAGAAGAAGTTATACTTCTATTATATGATTTCAACGAAATAAAGCTACTTAAAAGTTTATTTGTATTTTATTTAATTAATAAACTAATTTTGATATTACCACTTTCAAAATTTTTTTATTAATAACACCAAAAATTAAAAAAAAGGATAACAATGATCCATGTCAGGATTTGAACCCGAAACCTTCACGTTATGTAGTCGAATGCTCTACCAATAACCCATCAGGGTTTCGTTTTTACGGCTTCTGGGACGTAATTACAAACGACGGTGAAAAATAGATCAAGTGAAGTATTAAATACAAAAACGTTTAAAATACTTATTATCTTACTCCCAAGGAAGACAAATCCAAAGACACAAAAATTATAATAAATATATTTACTAAAAACACTAATATATTATTTTCAAACCTTAGTTGCGCTGATACATACATAACTTGGATGAATTAGCAACTAACAATATACTGTCGGTGTGCGCATGCGCCAGGGAATGTAAAAATTCACCCTCGTGCCTAAAGAAGTATAACTTCAAAAACTTAAAGAATAATAAAAACACCGGAGAAAGCGGAGTGCCAGCAGAGATATTGAAGGTAGGAAGGAGGAGATAAACTGCTCGTCAAAAGTTAGGGATATAGAAAATTATGCTGATTTTCATAGTTGATTTTTTCGCGAACAGACGGATTCCGCTATTTTTTTATTTTAGTCGTTTCTTTAGTATTTACACAGTTGTGCAAACGTTTACTCAAACTTATTTTTTGTACTGATACCGGGGGGAAGAAAAAAATATGTTTTTCTTGTGTTAAGTTTGAGACACCCTGTAGGGAGAACGAGGTACAAATATGAGTATACATTAGAATAATATTGTAGTCTTATGTTTTGTGAACATGTTGTTGTTTGAATCTCCCTGATATCTTTAGAAAAAAATAGACGGTTTTGTAATTTAACATGTGTTTTAACCGAAACAAAAGTTTGAGACACCTTGTAGGAAGAAAAAGGCACAAAGGTAAGTATAACCCGATATTATGTTGTAGTCTCATTAGTTTTTAATTTCTCTGATATCCTTAATAACAAAGAAACTAGACAGTAATATGTTTTTCTATGTTTCATATGTGTGATGTGACGCATGTCGTCAGTTAAAACACATAAAAAAGAGTAATATCGTCTAGTTTCTTTGTTATTAAAAATATCAGAGAAATTAAAAAAATTAAATATTCACAAAATATAAGACTACAACAAAATATCGAGGTATACTCACCTTTGTGCCTTTTTCTCCCTACAAGGTGTCTCAAACTTTTGTTTCGGTTAAAACACATGTTAAATTACAAAACCGTCTATTTTTTTATTTCTAAAGATATCAGGGACATTCAAAAAACAAAATGTTCACAAAATATAAGACTACAATACGATTTCGATATATACTCCCATTTGTACCTCGTCCTCCGTACAGGGCGTCTCCCGTGAAAAGGAAAAACCTAGTAACTGAGTTTTGATAACTTTTCAGGAAACGAAAAGAAAGAAAAGTATATCGCCGTTTAATAGAATTATATTATTTTTTGTTTTTTTTTTCGTTCAGTGGATTTCAAGTGTATGTCCCTGTAACTGTAACTTAGTTTTTTCCAAATATTTGCAGTTTTTTTAATTCTATGTCACTTACTATTTTTGAAATGCAAAGAAATATTGATTTTGCTGCGGAAAAAGCTAGTATGCTTACTTAGTTCCTAATTCATACTATTTTTGCCAAGGAAAAAACTAGTAGGTACTATATTACACTTGCTAATATGATACTTTATGATTGCTTTAAAACTATGTAAAATCAAGTAGTTAGGTACATTTTGGTTTTTAAAAATAAAAAGTAGGTAAAGTTATAATTTTTACATATATTTTATTAGAAAAATTACAAAAAGTTTTTGAATTCAACATTTAATTACATAAAACAAACAAAAATAATAAAAACTAAACTCGATTATTTAGTAAATCATTTGATGTTTCAGAAACAGGTAGTTTCTCCCAAAAGAATCTTTTTTGGCTTAGCATTGCAGGAAGAAGCTCTGTAATTATTTTTTGTTTTTTTTGAACATTTACACCCCTATCTTCAGTTTTGCTCTCAGGCATTTCCAGATTAAATTTAGGTTTTAAAAAGTCAAAATTAATAAATTCGTTTTCAGTATGACTTTTCTTATAAAACATTTGTCTTGACCCTTTTCTAAATTGTACTACTTTAATCACGTTAAGTTTTGGGAAATTTTCATCTTTTTTTGTTCTTTGTTTTACACCGTCTTTAAAGCGATAAAAATCATCATGTTTCATTAGTAAGGTTTTATTTTTTCTAGAGGCTTTTAATATTAGCTCATTTAAGTCGTTCATTTCATAAATGTTGGATCTCTTTTTCCATAGCTTGCCAATGTTTCCGTGGACACTGTCGGCTCTCATAAAAGAGTGCCCAGCTTCAAAGTATTTTAAAGTAATACTGTTTGGACCCCAGTTAGAATTGACAATTACCACAAATGACGTAAATAATTTCCAGTTTTTATTTTGGGCACTGCAGTTGTCACACCAAAATTCGTAGTGCTCTACGTTAACTGAGGATCTTTGAATAAGCCCGCAATATGCTGATGCCACATCTTCCGCCGAGCGACCACTTATAGCTTCATGCCACAAAACGCAAATATTTTCTTCATCTTTTGTTAACGAAGCAAAAGTTTCATTGAACACAACTAATTTACTAACAAAGACAGATTTTTTTAAAGATAACTTTGGAAGTAGTAACACTTTTTGCATATCCGCGCAATAAACTTTAAATGAGTCTGGATAGTCGTGCTGTCTGTCATTATCATACGCTTTTCTGGCAGCAATATATGCCATATGGTGATCATTAAACGTATTACATTGATCACAAGTCTCTGGAATTGTACATATTTTTTTGTGCTCTTTTTGATGTACGCAAATGTCACACTCATCTTGATTTGGTTGATCAAATCCAATGTTAAGTGAATTAAATTCAGTTCTATATCTGTCATAAGATATTTTTTCATGAGTTTCACAAAAATGTTTCCACATATCAGTAATAGATAGCTCTTGAGATAAATATCTTCTATTGGGAGCATGTTGCAATTTATAGTGTGATATTTGCGGATTATAAGATTCAATATGGTTTCTTATTAGAATGGGATCCTTCTTGTTAGATGGAACAGACGAGCCTCGTTTATCCTTAACCAGTTCTAACCCCATAGATTGTTTATATCTGTTTTTGAAGTCCGTTATCATACCATCAGTTTTCATTCCATGTGTATGTAAATACATTTGCTTACACACATTCATTTCAATACCATCATCCTTGAGCAACGAGTATGTAAGGACGTGTTGACGTTTATTTTCACTATCTACTTTTCTTCTCTTAATACCCCCAATCTTTATACTGGCATTAAAATATTGACTTCTCTCGCCAAAACTCATTTTCCAAAATGACTGGCAAATATTTTGTCTTCTTTCTTCTGATAAAAATTCTCTACATTTTTTTTTACAATTACATGGTTCTAATAACTGATATTTTTCTAGATGCCTCTCAATTTGCTCTTTCGCTGTTCTTGCTCTTTTTTTTCTGTTTTTCTCGTATCCTTCATCGGTTTTATCACTGATTTGTGCTTCTATAAAAAACGTAGATATTAGTTAATTCATGTGAAACACAAAATACAAAGCATTTTTACCTGGCAGAGTTTCCTGGTTTATATCTTTCAATTGTTTATCTACTAAACCTTCATTTTCCATAACAGTGCCAACTACACTTTTTTCATTTTCAGTTTGAAAAAATTTTGCTATTCTCCTTTTTTTCTTTGTCTCATAACTTATTTCTTCAGATTCTTGTGGGTCATAACTAGGGTCTAAATCTGAGTCATCGTCAACTGTGTCATCTAAAAAGTATAAGTTTGGTCTAATTGTTTATAATAATTAATATTTTATTTAGTAACCTTTATTATGCTGACAAACGTCTATAACATCAACCGATTTTTCTTTGTGACATTCATTATTAACATCCGTATCATTTTGACTACCATCCTTTGTTCCATCAATTAATGGTAGCGGTTTTAATTCGGTATAAACTTTTGTGTTTTCTTCCTTCCTAATATCTCTTACTAAACATATTGGTTGAATATCATAAAAATGGTTTTCATTAGTAGAGGGGTTATCATTATCACTAAAAATAAAAAAATAAAAATCAAAAATGCTAGCGACAAACGTCCATATTATTATTATCATTGTAATAATACTCCAAACCAAAAGCTTTTGAGTTCGAAGGCTCTTCTGAATAAACTGTTATGCTTAGTTTATTTGATTTTTGTTTATAAATTACTCTAAAAATAATGATAATACACATATTTTAACTTCTGAAGTTTAGAATTAAAAATTGCTACATTTGCTATAAATACACAATGTGTTTAAGAAATACTTTTTAGTATACGAATATGAGCAAGATAATTAAAATAATTTCCACGAAACATAGTCAATAGAAAAATGTTTTGGTAATTGAATATCCACTGCACACAAATATAACGATTTTTGTTACATAAGTAATGGTAACCTAAATATTTATTAACAATCAGCTGACATGCGAATTTTCTAAATATCAACTAAATTAATTTGTTGTAACCTATCACCTTTTACAGTAATAAATAAGTCGGTTCATATTATTTTTTGTTTCAAGAAATGTTGATTTATTCAGAATATGTTAATTTTATAATCAGAAGTCCGTATAAATAAATCTAGAAACCTACTTTTGATTTTGTAAGCCGTCCATCATCAGGTTATCAACCAAATAATCGTCTTTCACAGTATCTTGTATCGATTTCAAACAATCTTGACCAAAGGACGCAAGTTCACTATACCTATAACAAAAAGAATGCATTCGTTACAGCATTTCTTTTGAATTATCTACCATTTTACTGATTGTTTGTTTTTTGAAAATCAAACAAACAAAATTGTACTTTGTTTGTAATGTAAAAACTAATACTCACCGCTTTTCAAGATCACCCACTTCCTGAACACAAACTACTTTATTTTCCTTAGCCAAAGCCATTATAATGTTTTTTCTTTTAGACATAGTTTTCAAAACTTTATATAATTAGATTAAAACAAATTCACCACCAGACGAGTATGTAGGTATACACAGTTGAGACTGGCTCGACAGACTGAATAATTTAACGAAGTGCATTGGAAGAACATAGTAAAAGATCCTTCGTTTTCGCGCCAAAGCGGAATTAAATTGGAAATACCTAGCATACACACTTTAAAATAATTCGCCGAGTTTAAATGACCGGAAAAAATATGGATATATCTAGTAAATGACTTTGCTAGTTTTTTGTTTAGAAATATGACGTTTTTGTCTTTCGGCTTAAAAATGGTAAGGTATGTTATTAGGAACTTCCAATTTAAAAAAAATATTTATATATACACTTTTCAAAGGAAATATTTAGTAAAAGCCTTTGTTATATTTTTCCTTCTGAAATAAGTAGAAATGTATCGTTCACTGTATAAGTTGCTATGTTTATTCTAAAAAAATAACAAGATGCTAGGTTTTTCCAACCAAATTTATTGAAATTACCATTTTGCTAGGATTTTCCATCTGAAATAACTTTCTTAAAAATGCAAGTATTTACAAGTTTTAAGTACCAGTCGATAAAGAGCTTCATGGGGTTTCACACAATTGATACTAAGCATAAACCTAGTAAGTCACTTTACTAGGTTTTTCCTTTTCACGGGAGGCGTCTCAAACTTAACATAAGAAAAACATTTCTTTTCTTCCACCCGGTATAAGTACAAAAAAAAGTTTCAGTAAACCTTTGCATAACTGTGTAAATACTAAAGAAAAGTCTAAACTAATAAAAAAAATTAGCGGAATCCGTTAATCTGTTCACGAAAAAATCTGCTATAAAAATTCAGCAGAATTTTCTATATCCCTAACTTTTGACGAGCAGTTTATACTGCAGCAAAATATAGCTTGATTTATAAAAAAATATGGGAAAATGAAAAAATCCGGATCAATGAAACACAGCACTCATCTGCCCAATTCACAAGAAAGGTGATAAAACTATCTATGAAAATTACAGGGTAATCGTACTGCTAGAAGTGTTATAATAAGGTAATGACAAAAATTAAAAGAACCAGAATAAAAACCTATGAATCAAAACCGATAAAATTTTTATGTTAAAATTATTACAAAATGATAGTTATGAACAGAATCTATGCTTGTATATGCCGTTTATTGATTTTAAACAAGCCTAACTCCATCTTACGAAACGGACTATACAAAATAATGAGATTACTAGAAATATCAGAGAAACTGAAAATGACGCTAACCAATACAGTCAGTCAATAAAGTCATGATAGAAGGAAGTTTTTCAAATTAGTTTAATGCCAATAGAGGATTAAAAGAAGGAGACCCCCTGTCAACAGACTTAGTTAACCTATTACTAGAAAGGTTAATTAGAGGAGCCAATATCCAGACAAGCGGCACAATTCAGAACAAAAGACAACAGTGCATAGGTTTGGCAGATGACATGGTGCTTGTGACACGTTCAAGAATATAACTTTGAAAAATGTTCACAAAATTTGAAGAAGAATCTAGAAAATATTGCCTGACTCTAAACCAAGAAAAAACCAAGTAGAAGAAAATAAATAGATCACTCTGGATTCGAATGACGAATAACGGAGAGTATAAATTTGTGCAGGTAACTGGATGTACGTATTGTCCAAGTAAAACATATTGTGGAATAGCTTTAAGCCGGTGAAATATGATATTCTTCAAATAAATATATTAGGTCAAACGTTTAAGAAGCAGCCCTTTGAACGCATCTGTGTTTTTACGCCCAGACCTCTCATCGATTAACAAGTTTCGTGCAAAACGATAGTAGTTTTAGTTCGGTAGCAGTGTAGTGATTCGAGTGTTTTGTTTGCTGTAATTATTTTGAATATTGGTTTAGTATTTCGTTTGGAGAGTGTAAAGTGTTGATTATTGTAATTTAATTAATGTGAATAGTGATGTCGCGAACGTAGGATATTGTAAATATCGCGTACGATAACGCTGATATTGTAGAAATTGCCAGTGCTAGTGTGAATGTAATTACTAAAAAAAAGTGCGCGTAAAGAAGATTCGAATGCATTTACATGCTGAAACACAGCAAGTATGTTTGAATGTATACAAAAATCTACGTACGAAATTCGGCTTCGATGAAACACTATTGGCACAAGCCACCTCTGATTTAACAGAAATTCCACTTTCTACTGTATATAAAATAGTTAAAAATGAACCCTATCATCGCAAGAAACGACCTTTTCAAGACCTTTAAATCCTTCACTTGTAAAATTATTGAAAACCACAATATACGACTGCTACAAAAGCAGTGAAATACCTACAATAGAAATAATAAGAAAGAAATTGTAAACAACCAGTCGAAATATGAACTGCTGTGAGAAAACTCTTCAAAACTGGATAAAAAAAATGGGCTTTAAATTCAAAAAAAAAAACGTCAAGCAATAATTATGGAAAGCCAAAGAATAGTCAACAGACGTAATATGTACCTAGAAGAAATTACTAAAATATAGGCAAGAAAATAGGAGAATTTATTATTTAGATGAAACTTGGTATGATACCCACGATACAGTAAAGAAAGGATGGACAGATAGTTCAAGCATGTGCATACCAGAAATGCCTGCAAATAAAAGCTCGCGGCTAATTATTGTACATTGCTGAGGAAGTAAGGGATGGGTTCCGAATGCTTTAAAATTATGTGGGAAGAAAGTGGAAGATTTTAACGTTGACTACCACAAGAATATGGAAGCTGACATTTTTGAAGATTGGTTTGAAAACTCGCTGATCCCAAACTTGGAGAAAAACAGCGTAATAGTGCTTGGCAACGCTTCCTATCATTCCCGACAGCTCACCAAAATACCAAATTCATCTTCAAAGAAAGCTGACCTGCAAAATTTTTTAATGGAAAATGATTTGTATTTCGAAGATTTTTACACAAAAAAACAACTTATTGAAGTTCTACACACGAAGGAATTTAGAAAATTATACGCTCTAGAGATTATTGCCGAAAAGCATGGACACACTATATTGAGACTTCTCCCCTATTTTTGTGTTCTCAATCCTATTGAGTTAATTTCGGGACAATTCAAACCAAGTATAAGGCGTTCAAATACATTTCCTAAATTTGACAAAAAGGTAATTGAGATAATTAAAAAAGAAGTAGCCAATATTACCAAAGTAGCAGACTGGCAGAAAAGAATCGCCAAATTGATCAAAGTGGCAGAATATTATAAGAAGATTGGGCACTTCCACATTAATGGTGTAAATAAATTTATTATTGAATTGGGCGATGATAGTGACGAAGAAAATACGGAAGAAGGAGAAAATGAGTTAAGTGTATCAGTATTTTAATTGTTGTGTTGTGCAATTCATTTTCCAAGCATAAGTGTAGTAAGTGTAAGTGTAGTAGTAAGTGTAGTAATGAAAAGACTCGTTTAAAAAAACATTTTTAGATTTTGTATTTTTAATAAATAAAAAAAGAACATGCTTGCATTTTGTGCTGAATTTTAAAAGTTTTGAGCTGTATACCTAAAGTAATTTTAGATCTAACTGTGTTTTATAAAGTTCTTTTAGTATCAATAATTCTAACAATAACATGATTAATTATAAAAGCTATTCTACATCAGTTATTAATGTAAGCATGCGGTAAGAGGGAGGGTCCCTGTGAGGTTAAATGTAATTAAAAAATTGATAAAATTAATTTTAACACATACGATGTTATGTCCTGCTTTAACGGTATTTACCTAAGTATAAATAAATATTTTTAACTACATATTTAATTACCAGAAAAGACCAGCTGCCGGCCTAATAGCTTAAAGAAAATCTACCCAATGCTACAAATCTTACCTATTACACTATATAGATTGCTTGAACAATACCTTAGAGTAATAGTTATAAACAGAGGAGACGAAGATAGAACTTATTAAACAACAGTGAGGCCAACGGTGTTATATGCATGTGAAACTTGGACAATCAATCAGAAAGACAAAAAAACTAGAGATTTTAGAGAGAAAAGTCTTAAGAAAAGTTTTTGGTGGTATAAAGGAGGCTAACGGGGAATGGCGAAAAAGAACAAATCAGGAGCTAATAGAGATCTATAAGGGATCTAAAATAACACATAAAATCAGGTAGCAAAGAGTTGAGCGCAGTCAAAGGCAGCAACTATTCGTGGGCGAAATGAAACCAGTCCAAATGATCGAATGCGACGGTATAGTGTACGCATAGTAACAGGTCTACCTTCTACTCCAAACCACTGATCCAGCAATTTGACGCGTAGTAGCAAAACGATCTCGTAGAGCCGCAGTAGCACCAGTAGACTAAAACGTCAATCTTGAGGCTCTGTCATACGCCTTGGTTGACCAGTTGGTCTTCTTCGGGTTCCTTTACCCTCGTTTGTTCACACACGACACACACGCATAACCGTCATTGCCGTGTAAGTAACACAATGGACAATTCCGCGATACGACAAACCCATATCTCCATAGGCAACAATTCTGCCCTTGCCAAAATCGCTGACATTGTGGTAATTATGGTGTCTTCAAACTAGAGTCTTTTCTTACACTGAATACAATTACACTGATGAATATTAACTAAAAATTTCTGTACCAGCTGATCTTTATAAATCTGTTTCTTCACAAAAAAAAATTAAAAATAAAATTTTATTTTTACAAAATGTATAAAAGATTAAACATTTATATTGTTATCATAGCGTGCTTTAAATATAGCCATTCTGTTACCAAACAATTGTTACTCCTGGGTGTAACTTTCTAATTTCACTGAGTACATTATATGTATATCTATCTAATTATACCACTTTCTTAATGTCAAATCATAAACCTCTTAATCCGACCTGAAAGCACATCACTGTAGAAGTAAAATATACGCGTTCCTCACCAGGATACCCCACAGGGTAGGTCTCTAAAGGGACATAAAAACCCCTGTAGTCTGTCCTCGGTCCAAAATTCTAGTTAAAGTGTCTATCAATCACTGAAACAAACGTCTTGGTTTAATCGTATCATGACAAATCACTTTTATGTCATTTATTTCTATTTAGTATGGTTCAGGTGATGCTCAGTCATGCCAACAAAAGGACTATTGTCCGATTGAATTGAAGTCTGGGAATATTGGATATGATTAATATTACAATAGAAAATAAATAAGTCAATTTTATTTCTGACCGGAAGTTATTAGTTGATTGTTTAAATTCAGAATTGAGATGGAACTAAATACGGAATTAAAATAACGTGGAATTTGATCATGAGAAAAACTAATGAAATAAGCATAAAATAGTATATTGTACAACAAGTGAGAAAAAAGACATATTTCTTAAGAGCGCAGAAGTTTGTTGGCACGAGCCGAGGCACGAGGCGAGTGTCGCAAATTAAGCGAGGGAGAAATATGTCATTTTCTCATATGTTGTACACTGTACTTTTTCTATGGATGACGTTTTGTCAAGAGATCAAACTTCAAAATTAAATAATTTAGGTGCTTTTAGGTATTTTATATGCAGAAATTAAAATAAAATACATATTCTCTCTCTCTTGTCGTTTCCCCATTACTGAGGATCGTGATTTCTTCCAATATTCCTAACAATGTTTCTCCATTGGTCTCTATCCTCAGCTGCTCTAAGAGCTTTGCAGAATGAGTTTCCAGCTAAATTCTCTATTTGGTCGGACCATCTAGTTGGTGATCGTCCTCTTGATCTTCTCCCCGGAACGTTTACAGAAACAATGAATCTCTCCAAACTGTCGTCACCTCTGCGAACCACGTGACCAAAGAATTGCAGTATTCGTTGCAGACATATTGCGGACAGCCATCTTGAGTTGGTTTAGAATGGAAGCGTTTGTCCTATGAGCTGTCCAAGGTATGCGCAGCATTCTTCTCCAGCACCACATCTCAAAGGCATCAATTTTTTGGCGCTCGCATGCGCGAATAGTCCAAGTCTCTGCTCCGTGTAGAAATATTGAGAATACAAGGGCATTCACCAGTCTCATCTTGATATTTTAAGCGATATATCTGTCTTTCCAAACTTTAGTTAGGCGACTCATCGCATTATTTGCCATACCAGTACGTCTCCGAATTTCTGCTTCACAGTTACCATCTTTAGTTATACTAGACACTAGACCCGAGATAGACAAAGGTGTTTACTATCTGGTATTCTCTAATGGTATAACCATTATTTTTGTCTTAGCTTTATTGATTTTTAGACCAACTTTATTGCTTTCGTACTCAACTCTTCGCAGGAGATCAAACATTTCTTGCTCATTTGCTGCTGTAAGTGTAGTGTCATCAGCAAATCTTAAATTGGAGATTTTCCTACCAGCTACTATTACTGTTACATATACATATAAAATACTATTGTGTATCAATTTGTCAATCAAAGATAGAATAAAATTTTTATTTTTTTATATAACGCGGGCACATAAATTTGATGCACCCTGTATATTGATTTGTAACTATTTATTAGAAGTTAGCTTTTACGCAGTGGGTTTATCCTTAATGAGTTTTTCCCTGAAGAATTAAAGACATTTGTAAATAAGGTGAAGTGAAAAGACAATTTATTTCGGATTATAATTTTAAAAAGATTGTTTTGTTACGGGAAAGGCAAAATCCACAGGTAATTGTGATTATCAGTTTTTAGAAAAATAAGGTAGAGAAATTTGTAATTTTAAGTCCTTTTGTTTAAGCCCAAGAATATTTGTAGAATTCCCGAAAAGTAATTATGACGAGTAGAAGTATTTGTTGAAAGAATGCATCGGTTTTTTCGAATGAAAAAAGAGGAATGTGGAGAGAGAAATGTTTCTGATTGGCTTGGCAATTTGGAATGGGGAGAGAGAAAAGTTTGAATGTTTAGACAGTTTGGAAAAGGAGATTATTATGTGACTGGCATCCAAGAAGAGCAGTCAAACGTTTTCGTGAGTAGTTCAGAAGCAAGTACTAGTGGTTGTTTGATAGTGAAGAGTAGCTGAAAAATGGAACGAGAGACAAATCAAATTGAGAAGAAATACCTCTTTGATTCTGTAAAGTCCACGAGAGTAAGTTACAAGAACTATAGTTATTAAAATTATTTGTGACACCAAGTAAAAAAGATACTAGGGTCTCAGGAGGTTATCATTGTGAGAAAGAGAGGAGAGAGTTTTGGAGTTTATTGAACGAGTACTGGTCAAAAGAGGCCTGGCTCGTGTTTTGGAGAAATAGTTGCTGGTATGCTGCTGGATTGATGCTGAGAACGGAGAGGGCTTTGATTGGTAGCCTAACATAATCAACAAGGAAGAGCTGTTTGAGTCAAGAGGAGACATCATTGTGTGTGAATCAAAAAGGTTAGTCAATAACTTATGTGATAGATTTTCTTTATAATCAGAAGTTAATTTTTTGTGCGTAAAAGTATATGATATAAGATTCCAACATTTCAAAAATTTAATAGGAAGTATAAGTAGTTTTGCGAATACCTAAATTGGTTTGTTTAGCTTGTTTTATTAAAGGTATCAAGAACAAAGCGATAAATATTTGTTTGAGTTAGATTAATTTATATGTATTCTGGGCTGATTATCGGAGAATAGGCCATTTTTGGGAAAAGTTATTTTGCTGGAATCGAATTATAAGATCCTATATATTAATAATATAGGTATGCAAAGTCCTCAGATAGTGTGCTACTTTTTTTATTAACAAAATGGCGCCCGAAAATCGTGTTTTTTTCAATTATTGCTTTATAACTCCGAAGATTTTAATTTTACAACAAAAAATTTCAAATAAAAATTCACCGTGATTAAATTCTGCATAGAGACGTGTTTTTTCCGATCTACTCAGATGAAAATTTTCCTCGGAAAATGCGGGTTTTCCCAACAAAATCTTTAATTTTCAAATAAAGTTTTAGATAAGTAATTATCTATCAATATTTAAATAATTTGGTGACTTAAAAGCCTTCTTGGTTTAGATTATAGTTCCAGAAGCTGATGCAAATTAAACGAATATTTTAGCAACAATTTAATTGTTAAATAATAATTTACGGTCGCAATAATAACCAAAATAATTATGATACACTGATCAAACTTTGAAATCTTATAAACATGAGATGCCTTTTTAACATTTTGTCGACAAAATATAAATTTTTTATTTTTTGCATAATCTTTAAATGTTTAAAGAAAATAGTTATAAACAAATTAACGTTTCTCAGAAAGTTTTTATTATATTGTAATTTTAAAAAATAGCTAAAATGCGCATTTCAAATATCTTGAAAATGAATGCTTTAAAACTTGTTTGCAACCATTTACAAAAAAGTTATGAAACAGCAAAGTAAACATACGATTACTACGGTGTTTATACATTTTTTTAATTCTTTCAAAGCGTAGAAGTGAGTATAATGTACAAGCTAACTATTTACAAAAAAATATCGATTATCAATTTAATAGTTATATTTTAATTAAAGATTATAAATATATTTTTTTGTAATTTACACGCGCGAAAGTAGAATAATACAGCACTGGAGCTGAAATTTTCACTCTGAGCGACGACCGGCCGCGCGAGACTTACACTTTTATAAATAATATATGCTGCGTGTCAGTCGCTTCGAGTGAACATTTTAGCTCCGACTCTGTATCAGGCCTACTTTTGCGCTAAAAATTACAAAAAAAAGTATTTTTAATCTTTGATTAAAATATAACCATTGCACTAATTTTTGACATTCTTTGTGAGTAATTAGATTGTACCATAGACTCACTTTTAAGCTTTGAAACAATTAAAACAAATTATAAACAACGGAGGTTTCGTATATTTACTTTGCTGTTTCATAACTTTTTTGCGAATGGTTGGAAAAATTTGTTAAAGCATTCATTTTCAAGACCTATGAAATACGCATTTTAAGTATTTTATAAAATTAGAATATAATAAACAATTTCTGAGAAATGTTAATTTTTTTATAACAATTTTTTTTAAACATTTAAAGATTATGCAAAAAAATGAAAAAATTATATTTTGTCGACAAAATATTAAATAGCCATCACACCTTTATAATCTTTCTAAGTTTGATCAATGTCTCATGATTATTTTGGTTGTTATTGCGACTGTAAATTTTTAATTAACAATTGAATTGTTGCTAAAATATTCGTTTTATTTTCACCGGCTTCTGAATTTATAATCTATACCAAGAAAGCTTTTATTTCACCAAGCTATATAATTATTGATAAATAATTATTGGCCCAAAAAATTTATTTGTAAATTCGAGATTTTGTTGGGAAAACCCACATTTTCCGAGGAAAATTTTCGTCGAAGCAAATCGGAAAAATCATGCTTTTATGTAGAATTAAATTGGGGTGAATTTTTATTTGAGTGTTTTTGGTGTAAAGTTAAAATCTTCGGAGTTATACAGCAATAATTGAAAAAAATACGATTTTCCGGCGCCCTTTTGTTTATAAAAAAAGTAGCACACTATCTGCGGACTTTGCATACCCATATTAATAATATATAGGATCTTATAATTCGATTCCAGCAATAAAATTGCTGGTAAATAACTTTTCTTTGTACTTTACTAATTAGACCAGCGTATTATAACTATTTTTGTTTTCAAAATTTAAACATTATGCAAAAAAAAAAGAAAAATTTATATTTTGTCGATAAAATATTAAATAAGCATCTCATCTTTATAATCTTTATAAGTTTGATCAATGTATCATGATTATTTTGGTTATTATTGCGATCGTAAATTGTTTATTAACAATTGAATTGTTGCTAAAATATTCGTTTAATTTTCACCGGCTTCTGGAATTACAATCTACACCAAGAAAGCTTTGATGTCACTAAGTTATTTAATTATTGATTAATAATTACTTACCTAAAATTTTATTTGAAAATTAGAGTTTTTGTTAGGAAAACCCGCATTTTCCGAGGAAAATTTTCGTCGGAGCAAATCGTGAAAAACATATCTCTATGCAGTATTTAATTGTGGTGAATTTTTGTTTGGGTGTTCTTGTTGTAAAGTTAAAATCTTCGGAGTTATAGAGAAATAATTGAAAAAAAATAAGATTTGTCGGCGCCATTTTGTTTATAAAAAAAGTAGCACACTATCTGCGGACTTTGCATAACTATATTATTAATATATAGGATCTTATAATTCGATTCCAGCAATAAAATTGCTGGTAAATAACTTTTCCATGAATTTTGCTAATTAGCCCATAGTAATGGTAAAAGTTTCATTTGGACAGTTATGCCCACAGGATTTAATTGATAAATTTTCAGAGCATTGCTTTTGATAATAAAAGTATTTGTATGTGATTATTTATAGTATTTCTATTTATTTCCTTTTCCTATTTTATCCCGATAAGGATCAACTAAGAGATACTGAAGCCACGAGAAAGGATAAGTATAACCTAAGATAATTTAGTTATTTTTTTTTTATGACAAAAAGGCACCCTGAGATTTTTCTTATTTTTTTTGTATGATTTGCGACAATTGAATAATTAATTAAATAAATACTAATTAATATAAAAGTAAGAGAAAGCAGATCATAACAATACATATAGTACATGTAGATATTTAATATTCTTAAAATTAACATTTATTTTTGAACAGTTTTGAAAGATAAATTTCTGGTAAGTTCAGTTTCAACACATTTTGGTTGACAATATGAACCAGAGGAGGTTCCCATTGTTTTCAGTCTGGTGGGATGTAGAGTGACATTATTTTATTCTATATGCCATAAGAGTGAAAACTTAGTCTAATATGAATTGTGTTTGTATTGTGCATGTTACCATGGAAACGGCGATCATATACGGAAAACCGTAGAAGAACTCGTGAGAAAAAATATTTCTCACTGCAATGGCCGACTTTTCTCATTGCGTGAGGAATTGTTTGTTTTGAATGTATGTAAGTAGTGAGAGAAATTGCACATTGTATAGCATCCATAGAAAAATATTATGTTTATATCGGATTAATCCACAATTAATAATAATGAAAATTACACTCACCCATTTGTCTACTCGACAATTATCGCTTGATAACAACGACTATTTCATTCATAGGAGATTCTGACCAATAGAAAGCTATAGAAATTAAAATTAAAGTGATAATTTTTGATAATATCACGTCGTCAAGCATTACGTCATATACCCTTCGTAACTATGCAAAAATTAACATTCAGTGGCATTAATGACAAATAATGTTTTACAACTTGTCAAAGAGAAACACCAAGAAACACGTTTAGCAAATATTTAGGTGAAGATATCAATAAAATATTAGCTTATATGATTTAGTAATACTGTTTTTTTCATGGAATAATCTCGGCGAATTACCCTCGACCTCTAAAATTATTATCGACTTGCTGCCCTCGTGCCACTTTGACATAATTTCACTCCACTTCGGGTCGCGAATTTCAAACTGTCAAAGTGTCACTCGGGAAACAAATCGATAATTTTAGAGCTTTCGTGCAATTACTACTGATAATTATCGTAGTCATTACGTGCATAGTATAAACGAATGAGTGACTTCTATTTTTGATCCCAATTGGCTAGTTCCAACTTTCAGTTCCCCCTACCCCATACCACTACACAGTACCCAATACGAGACGCCGGCGCCGTTTTATCAACATTTTTTCGATAGTAAAGATAATATTGATATCGATTCGAATGGAGTATCGCAAACTAAAGTGCAATGTAAATAAATATACATGATAACCTATTAAGTATTGGCTATTGATTAAAAAACCGAACACCGGTTTTCGGAATGGAATAACCGGTTTTTTGATCGGTTAAAAGCGAAAATTTAAACCAAAAAGCAAGAAACCTATTATGAACGGCCGGCACGACACAGCCCGGCCCGGCACAGGACAGTCCAAATTCATTTGTATAGTTTTAAATGCAACGTAACCCATTATGAGCGGCCGGCTCGGCCCGGCACAGGCCAGCACGCAAACGGAACGGCCAAAATTCTCCGAGGAGAATAAAATCCGTTAAAGTCGAACGGCCTGAACGGACAGTCGGTGCCAGTGCGTCATAATTGTTGGTAATAAGCAGATATATTGTTGATTTTTTAATTGAAAGCGCGTTGTTTCTTTTGAAATAAAATAATATGGAAGAACTTTTCATTGAGAGTGTCAGAGAATACCCATTTTTGCATGATGCATCGGACTCAAGTTATCATGATAGTAAGAAAAAGGACAATACATGGGTACAAATATCCGAAAATTTTGATCAATGGACAGGTACGTATGTACATTATCTTTTAACCATGAATTCGTTTTTTTTAACATGATGCATATTCATTAAAGTTGTGTAGTTGATGTCTTTTAAAAACTTTTAATTTACGATAGTTTTTAAAATATATGATAATTTTTCCGGTGCCGTGCCGTGCCGGCTGTTACAAATGGGTTTTTGGACGTGCCGGCCTGTGCCGTGCCGTGCCGGGCTGTGCCGTGCCGGGCGTTCATAATGGGTTTCTTGCTTAAGTGAAAAAACTGGTATACCGAAAACCGGTGATTTGTCAACAACCTCCATCCCTAACATAAGGTCTCGTTCATACGACAAGCGCTTAACACGCGTTTTGATAATGCGCAGTTTCAGCTACATACATTTTATTTGAGGCAGCTCGCATGCTAGCGCGCGATACGTCTTTGTCATGTGAACATGGCCTAAGCCAAGTTCTTGTTTCAGTGAGCCTAATCTCATATTTTTTTTTCTAACACTAGGTCCATACCGATTATTCAAAAAGGTTCTATAACTGTGTTCTTGTGGCATGTGATGTGACACAACGTTTGTGCCTGCGAAAAAGGCCTTCTATAGTTACAAAGTCGGTTTTCATGACCCTTTTCTTTGTTGTAATTATTTTGTAAACTAATACTTTATTCTGGATTGTATTGTGTGAGCTTCTACCTATTAACGAATAGAGCTTCTTGTATTGTGGAATCAATTTCGGTTTTCTGAAAACTTTTATGGTCATTTGTATGTGTCAAATTTCGTTCATTTCATAAACTTTTTTTGTATTTTCCTCTTTACTAAAAGTACGTGTAAAAAGTGGCAGTGGTGACTTGTCCTGACCTTTAAGTAATTGGGTTACGTTTTGTATTTTAATTCCGATATGTTTTTAAATCTTTCCTTATGTTCTTAGCCTTAGCCTGGCAAGTTTGGTGAAGTTTGTATTTCCATAGTTTATATTTCCCGCTAGCATACCTACTAGTTTGATAAGATATTTGCTTAGCTGGTAGGTGTCTCACTAGGATGTCGTATTTTTCCAATTTGTTTATAATGACTGGTGGTAATTACCGTGTCGTTTGAGTCTCTTCTAGATTTCTTCTCTATTGGTGGGTGTGAAGAATGGGTTTTGAACTCGAATACAGTCGGTTTCTTTACTTAGTTCTTCGTCGTATGTGCGATTCTCTATGTTTTCATTTTAATGTTGTTTTTCTTCCTCTATTTTCTATTCGGATTTTCATTGGTTATCTGATCGTGTTTAGATTTTTTCTTTCTTGTTTTTCCTGTACCCAGGCGATGTATAGCATCTGCTGATTTTGGTTTCTTGCTTAATTCTCAGTAAAGAGCACTTGATTTTAATCAGCAAGTAATGCCTCACTTGGTGTTGTCGATTGGGTGAACGTATTGTCTTTTTTTATAATTCCGTACATCCATTCCATCTCATACTATGGTCCGAGAGTGCCAAGACTATTTAAAGATTTGACAGATTAACTATCTATTTATGAATATAAATCTTTTACACCTTATCACAATTCTGACCCTAAATAGGGCTTTATTCACTTGTTATTGATACTATGTTACTTGACGGGAGTAAAAGGAATACTGAGGATATGAATAATCAAGATTTATTTACACAATATTCGATTTAAGCTTGAGATTAGACCAGTGGCGACGCGTGACTTTTTCTAAAGTGTTACCAAACCAGATGTAAAAAAATCTTATTTAAACAAAATTATTTTGAACCTCCCAAATATAAGTTTTTGTTTTCAATCCTGTGGGATAACATTAAACAAATCACTATTCCCAAATTATATGTATGTAATTATGTATATATAACAGGTATAACAATAAATAATAAACAAACTAAACATATTATTCTACCATAAAATTAACATAAAAAAATTAACAAGTAGGAAAAATAATAGATTGTAAAAACTATTGTTTATATTTTAATTCTTCCATTTTCAATAATATCATTTTTTTTCTTCAAAATTATATATAAAAAAAATATACAAGGAGAATAACTTTTCAAGTAGTTGATCAATTACGCAATACGTAGCAACAATCTTCCATGTTTAAATGCACGCACACTGTAATCTGTAATAGGTACTAAACTAATGTTACCAATCCTCAAAATGGTTACAATACTGATATACACAGCGTGCCCGCGCGCCGTCTCTAACAGAGCCGTCGCTCCTTCAAAATTTTCAAAAACGAGCTAGTCCCGAGCGATAGCGAGGTTTCTCCTGCGTTACCACTGCCAGTATTGGTAACAGCATATAATAACGTGCAAGTGCAATGGATTCACATATCTCACCAATATTTTCGTGCGTCTAGTTGGCTATTTACTGAGTTAGACAAATATTTCTGTTGGTAAAAAATATAAATGGAATTATTTCATAACAGTCATAAAATATTTATTGCAAGATTTTTAACTGTTACCGATGGTAACAGTGGTTACATGGATGCTTCGCCAGTGGATAAGACCAGGGCTTCCCAAACTGTGCGTCGCGACGCCCCAGGGCGTCGCGGCGTTGTCCCAGGGGTGTCGCGTGTCAGCGGCGGACTTTTAATACAGAAAAATATATTTGTCTGGACAGTATGCAGGACTACAAGCTCTCATCAAAAGCAAGGCTCCAAGTGTAAAATGGACAAATTGTGCCATACATAGAGAGGCCTTAGCAGCAAACAACATTACACCTGAATTAAGTGTTGTGATGGATAGCATTATTAAAGTGGTGAACTACATTAAAACATGACCCGTGAAATCAAGTCTTTTCCATAAATATTGTAAAGAAATGGGGGCCGAGCACACCTCTTTAATTTATTATTGCAACTCTCGTTGGCTGTCCAAAGGCAACGTACTCGCATGTGTATATGAATTTAAAAAATGAAATTTTACATGTCATACAGAATCCCATAAAGATCCGCAAAACTTTATTTATTCAGAGTTTATAATAAAATTAGCATACCCCTGTGACATATTTAACAAATTAAATGATATTAATAAGTATTTACAGGGAAATAATACTCATATCCTGCAATTGGCAGATAAAATTACTGGGTTTCAGAAGTTGCTCTTATGGAAGAGAAAATTAGAAGATCAACAAATTACTGTTTTTCTGCTTTACAAGGTATTCTACAAAAAAAATCGATAGAAATCCTCGGTTCCTCTTAAAATAATATGTTTACACAACACATGTTATCATTGAACGAACACTGAGAATTGTTTTCTCAAAAATCTGGAGCAATATGACTGGGTCAGACAGAATCCCTCCTTAGTCATTCACACCATCGACACTTTCAACAGAGAAAGAAGAACTACCGACAGAATTGTCCTGTGATTCCAGCCTAAAGCTTCAACACGACAAGGACCTGTTTGAATTTTGGAGCTGTTTTTCATAATTATCATGCCATCAGCACTGCTGCATTAAAGGTTTTATTACCATTTGCGACTTCGTACTTGTGCGAAACCGGCTTTTCTGCAGTTGCAGTAATTAAAAACAAGTACAGGTCAAACATAAACTTAGAAAACGAAATTAGAGTGACAATTTCCAAATTGGAACCCCAGTTTCATAAGCTATGCTCAAAAAAGCAAGCACATTCCTCACATTAACCAGCCAGTTACATAAATAAATATCCCTTTTTATTTTTGTGCCTATGTTTTGATTTCTTTCTTAATTTCTATAAAAATTATAAATAACCTGTTACTAGGCTAGTACTAAAATTGGTAAGTATTATTGGGGGTTGGGTTGAGGGGCGTCGCAAAAAAATAGCAAAGTCCCAAGGAAAGGGCGTCACAGTACAAATAAGTCTGGGAAGCCCTGGATTAGACGAAAAAATGCATGTTCTCATACAAAATTGTCGAAACTTTCAAAAATAAACGCTTTCAGAACAAAACCCGTCATGACACTCGATAAACATCTTCGTGTTTGCCAGATGACACCATAAAAACTTACTAGAAAATTGTCACCACCTATAATTTTGAGTTTGTTGTCACATAATAAAATAACTATAATATATTAAGCCTACGGATAGAACATTTGTTACAGTCAGTAAACAACTGCTATTTATTTTCCTTCATATTGTCTGATTTAGTTACATACAGTTTGTATAAGTTAATACTACATCTGGAATGCGAGGGTCTAATCTTGAAACAGAAATAAATTATCTTAAAACGAAGAGACGATTAATTTTAGTGGAGACATTTAATGGCAGTATAAAAAGTATATTAAAATTTATTAAACTGTTAACGTAATAATGGCTTGTAAGCAACAAGATAAACAATATGCTTCTGTTCTTCACATACACAAATTTCTCATAAAGAATTTTTCCGAGATTTCAAACAAATATTGTTGCAGGTTCTTAGTTATGGGCTCGTTTTATTTAATTATTATCTAAAAAATATTGTATAAACATATTTTTTTAACTGGCTAGAACTAGAGACCGGAATGTATGCAAAATGCATTTTTGGCATTCTTCCATTTTTTGCCTAAATTCATATTTTTACAAGAAGTTATATATATCTGCATAATTTTATATAAAAAAATGTATAATGCCAATATATTTTCTCAACGTGTCGACTACCTAAACAGGGCAGAAGTGTTGGTGAAGCTTTTAGGAATAAGTAGCTGTATGAATCTCCGAAATTTGCATAAAATTCAATTTATGGTTTTCGCGTCAAACATTGTAAACGTGCGTATTGAAGCAAATTTTAAAAGTGAATTTATAGTGTAATTTTATGACGTAAGCCGTGACTTCGTTTATTTGTTTATGTTAGGATGTACATATAAGCCAAGTGCTTGGATTCAGCCATAATATCCTGAATTAAAGTTGGATAGAGGAAAAGTATTTTGTCTAGCTTGCTCTAAAATTGTAATTTCATTTTAAGCCATTGTCAACTCATGTTTCGTTAAAAAAACGTGTAAGTAAGCTTGTGCTTTCTCGTGTGTCTCGGACTACCCTTTTCAAGGTAAGATTAAATAGAGGGTAAGCCAGGACATCTTCTTGTGTGAGTCCATCCTGTATCTTAGAAGTTATAGAATTCCCTCCCCGTATGCCTGTCTGTTTTAATGAAAAATTTTAATGTTTTCTCGAGGATCTGTCTTATTAATAGGTCTGGATCCCGCGTATGAAAAAAAAAAGTTGATTAATAGCAAGCTGAAAATTTGTTAATAGCTTAAGGGTGTCTAGTCGGACAAACTTTGATATATGGGAACACTGGAACAGAGGAAGTTTTAATTGTGGAACAGGTTAAAAATTTGGAACGGTCAGACCACGAAAACGGCACATGTATTTTGTCCGACAGAACAGACTTAAACTCTTCGAACAGAGATTAAACTCTCATGCAATAATCAGACTGCTATTTATCACCAAATGGGCGTTTTAATGAGTTGAACATGTAGAATATGTCAAATGACAAGAATTATGACAGGTGATAAATAGCAGTCTGATTTTTGCATAAGAGTTTAATCTCTGTTCGGAGAGTTTAAGTCTGTTCTGTCGGAAAAAATAAATGTGCCTTTTTCGTGGTGTGACCGTTCCAATTTTTTAACCTGTTCCACAATTAAAACCGCCCCTGTTCCAGTGTTCCCATATATCAAAGTTTATCCGACTAGACACCCTTAAGCTATTAACAAATTTTCAGCTTGCTATTAATCAACTTTTTTTTCATACGCGGGATCCAGACCTATAAATAAATCTTGCTAATTAATGATTTTTTGCTGTGAATCCGGCGTGGTAGTTTCCAATTATGCCCACTGTGTAAACCTGTAACCTTTCGTAGAGAATATTTGCTAGTATTTTTTGAGAATATGTTAAGAGGGTTATACCTTTATAGTTGTCATACTGGAGCTGCTCGACTTTTTGATGTAACGGGTATATCACGCCTTGAGACCATGCAAGGACATGTAGTCATTTTGCCAAACAAGCAGTAAAAGTTTATGTAGTGTCTGCACCAGGGCATCTCCACCATTCTTGTAGAGGTATCTTGCAAATTTGATGAATTCTTAGTGATGTATTATTATTTTTAAGCATTTTAATGGCTTTGACAACCCTCTTCAATGGTAGGTGGTTTGAGTTGAATATATTTAAATCATTTCGATCTGCTAGGGTGTCATTTGCTTCTCCGATATGATGGCCATTAAACTTTGCGTCAAAAAATTCAACCCACCCGTTTAAAATTGAGTACATATTAATTGAGATATTTCCCTCCTTACCCTTACAGCCCCCTATCCTTGGTTTTTAATATTTGCTCATTTTGTTTAGATTTCTATAGACTTTTTGAGTTTCGTTTAGATTTGATAGTCTTCTATGTTTTGTAACTGTTTTCCTCAAATTACCTTTTGTTCTTCATGTAGTTTTTTTCTTTTCTTCTTAGGGTTTGGTATTTCTCCTTTGCTCTTCTGGTGCATCCTGCTTGTTTTGTCTTTAGGTATGCTCTATTTCTGTTACCTGTTGCTTCTTAGCACTCCCTGTCCAACCATTCGTCTTTTTAACTGATTTGATTTTCTCCAGTATCTCCGCTGATTTCTCAGCTATGTTTCTATATTTTGTCCACAATTCTTCCATCTTTTCTTTCACCTCCAGGCTCTCCATTCCCTCGTCCAATATACTCTCTCACAATGGTTTTAATGTGGAGATTATCCACATTAATTCTGTCTTGTTTAATATTTTTATCCTTCTTTAGGTTTGATATTCTTTTTCTGATTTTTTCCGTTATAAGAAAGTGGTCTTCTGTGATAGAGATCGATATGTATAGAAGATAGAATGTGATCTATCTGGTTAACCTATCTATCTATCTGGTGTCAGGTAATTTCCATGATTCCATGTTCCTTCCTGTATCATTTTATGGGAACATCTTGTTTCTCCTACTATCATGTATTTGGTGCTTGTAAAGTTTATTAGTCTCAACCCGTTATCGCTTGACTCTTCATGAAAACTTTCACGCCCTACAGTTGGATGGAAAAATTGCTCTTTGCCAATTGTTGCATTAAGATACCCAGTGATTATTTTCACTTGATAATGTGGACAAAGTTCACATTTTTTTTCTAAGGTGAATTCATCTTTTTCGTCATTGACTAAGAATTCATATTTTTCGTCATCTTATTTTCTTCTGTAGTTGCGTGTGCACTGTACACTATCTAAGGTACAATAATTGAAGATTTTTTCTTTAAGAGATAAATAACATATTCTGTTCTGTATGGGTTTAAAGTTAAGGACTAAGTGCTTTGATTTTTTACTTACAACGCAGTAGAATACACAATAGAACAATCATCATCACCATCATCAATGGCGTTACAACATTTCGTGAGTCTTTGTCGCGTTTACAATTGCATTTCATGTTTGTCGGTCCTGTGCATTACTGTGCAACTATTTTCCATTGTCTCACTCCCATTTTCTCCAGAGCTTCCATACGCGCCTTCTTATCGTATTATGGTCTTATATATCTGGATTGTTGCACCTCGTGGGAGAAGTTTTGACTTCATTAGATTTTGCATAGCAGAGAAAGATTTGTTTCCTACCATTATTCGCGTTTCAACTTCTGGATCTATTTTCGGCATGTATTTTCTTCGTCTTCCCCGGTCAGGTATGTTTCTTTTGATTTTTGGATAAATTTTCCGCATAACATTCTAAAGCCAGATTGGCACAACACTCTCCCTGTCTCAGTCCAGAATTTACTCAGAAAGCATTTTCCCACAAGTAGAACAAGGAAAACATTAAATGGGTCTTTATAAAAAAGAAATATTATTTAACCCTTAACTATCGACGTGGATGTTTCAGGACGTAGACACTGACATGCGGTATGGCATACCGTTGACTATTCTCCTTTGTTTTTAATATGAGTTTGTCTTATATCACTGTATTTGTTTTTTTACATTCACTACGGAATAATTCTTCATATTAGTACATTCTTTAACGGTAAAATATTGCAAAACCTCTAAATTTTAAAGAACCGCTTGGATTGACATGAAATTTGGCATACACATAGCTAATAAGTCAAAGAAAAAAAGTGATATTGTGCCGATATGTGATTTTGCCATGGAGTGAGTTTCACCCCTTCCCGGGGGTGAAAAAGTATATGTCCAAAATAAGTTCGGAATTCGATAAACTGACGAATTCTAAGCAACTTTTGTTCTATAGAGTTTTTTCCCAAGTCAATACTTTTCGAGTTATTTGCGAGTGAATTTGTTCATTTTTAAACAAAATAAACACGTTTTTAGACGGTTTTTCGCAAATAACTCAAAAAGTAATTATTTTGTCGAAAAAAATATTCTTAATAAAAATATAGTATATAAAAAAATGAAAAAAATGGTTCATATGTTAAGTCTGTAGACCCAGTACAAACAAAGTTGTAGCTAACGAAAAGTAGGTTCTCATTCGTCAAATTCCAAATCGAATATTTCATCGAGAAATAACCAAAAAACGGAACACAAGTTTCAGCGGTTCAAAGTGTTTGTTCTTGAAAAGGCTGTAGTTAAAATGGCTTGAACGAGTCACTAATCCCGAGTGTATGCAAACTTTGAACAACCATAGCATAACCGATTTTTGTCTAACAGGAAAACAAAAAGTCCAAAATATTCAGAAAAGCAAAACGTACATTTTATTACTTCTTGAGATTTTTGTATTACTAATAATTTTTAAGTTATTTTGAAAGAGAGCATTTTTTTCAAATTTAAAATTTTAAAAATTTTATTTTAAAACCATTTTTTTTCTTCAAAAATAAGCACGTTGAATCGATGAAAATTACAGATCAGATTAGACACAACATAAACAAAGCAACGTGTGAAGCGGTAACGATTAATTATATTTAAGTTGTTAATTAGGGGGTGATTTTCCCGATTTTTTTATGCCAAATCAAAACGGACCAACTGTATTTTGAGCGTAACTTGCTCACATTTGATGCCAGAGTATTTTTTTTATAAAAATGCACATAAAGATTTTTAAACTCTTTAAAAAAGTTATATTGAGTTTTTTCCAAAAAGTGCTTCATTTTTTGGTTATTTTACGTTGAAATATATTTATTTGAAGTTTGGCGAATATGAACCTATTTTCCTTTAGCTATAACTCTGCTTCTACTCGGTCTAGAGACTTCATGTATACACCACTTTTTTCACTTTTTTACAAGCTATACTTTTGCTAACAACGGTTTTTCCATAACATACTTACTTTTTCAATTATTTGCAAAAAAATGTCAAAAAACGTTTTTGTTTTGTTGAAAAATGAACATAATATTCACTCCCAAATAACTCGAAAAGTATTAACTTGGTGAAAAAACTGTTTAGAATAAAAGTTGCTTAGAATTAGGCATTTTATCGAATTTCGGACTTATTTTGAACGTATGTTTTTCACCCCCGAGAAGCGGTGAAACTCACCCCAGGGCAAAAGCACACATCGGCACAATATCACTTTTTTTCTTTGACATGTTGGCTATGCATATGCCAAATTTTATGTCAATCCAAACGGTTCTTTAAAATTTACAGCAAACACCGTCAAATAATGTACTAATACTGCTGTAAAATAAAATGATGCTCCAAATAAAATTAAACTTGATTTTTTCAAGAAAATTATGAACGCATGCATAATTAAAAAATGGTGGAGGTTCTTAAAAAATCTTTATAAACAACTGAATTACAGAAAGACGAGTATTGCTGCCATTCTAATATTGAAGGAATACTGAATGGACTGCTTTTAACTATAGAAGCGTAAACACTGACATGCGGTAGGTACCACGGTACACAGAGAACCGGTATGTTCGCAGGCATGGAAGGCGAACGCGTGACGTCATATGGGAACCTTAATTTTCATCCGGCAATGCTAAATGAAGCGGTAATATTGTTCGAATTTTAAAATTATGTACCTATCATCGCTTTTTAAATAAGAAATTGTATTTTATATTCTTTTTACTGTCATTTTCCAATATGCATTTAATTTAAACATAAATTTCCATTAAAAAATAAAGATTTTAGGTATCTGTTGTCCAATATACATTTACCATAGTATATTTAAAAAAAATAAAACACAAATAATATAAACATTCACTTTACTTCTGGGTCTGTAAAAATGTTTCACATAAAATTGTGTCTACTTACTGTTATTCTAAATTGTTGAAAATATTTGACTAAAAATAAAAACTTAACCACAAATCAATTAAGAAATTTTAAGTTTTAGATGAAGTACTTAGAACCAATTACTTGATGAGTTTCAAATTTGATTAACAAAATAGAAAAAAGTTGATTTTAAGTTAAACCATGTTAGGAATCTAAAAATTTCAAGTGCGAACATTTTATTAGACGGTAATATACATACATATACAGAGTGGGCCAAAGAAAACAGTCCACCTCGATATTTGGCACTATTTATTAGATTTTAAGGAAATTACGAAACAGGTCGATTTTTGATCTAAGCGGGTCACATTTTTACGGTACATACATTTATCATTTGTCAACCCCCTTCCTTCCACTTCCCCCACCCCTTATTTTTAAATAGGGAATAGGGGTCCTCTTCTAGCTCATTTAAAAGGTTACGCGATTATCTACTCAGTAATATAAACGTTAACATAATTATTTATACAGGGTGTTCAAGAAAAAATATTTTAATTAAATTAATTGACACAAAAAGAAGAATGTATGTAATTTATTTAATTCAAAATACATTCTACTGCTGTCATAAAACAGAAAAATACATTTCTGATAAATAAACATTGCTCTTCGCTTAATTTCAATATTCAAGCTGCCACCCATCTGCCTCTTGGTAGGTTGAATATTGAATTTAACGACGTTCTACACCTTCGGCAAAGAATTAAGGATTTGCATGAAATTTTAGTATGTTATAGTTTACTTCAAAAAACTAAGACTTGATTTTTTAAAAATTGTTTTACCGTGCCGTTTAATTACTATTAAGGGTCAAAGTTAAGTTTTAATATGGGCTCTTATGGGAATTCTTAAAAAGTTAATAACTTTTGACCCAAATTTACGATTTTTAATTATTTGTGCTTAAATTAAAGGTTTTTTTTGTAAGGAATAACATATTAAAAAATGAGGATTGTTTACCGTACCATTTATTTTTAATTTATTTATTATAATTAATTCCGTAATTTCCGTAATTTAATATAATTTATTTTTATAAAGTATTCAATACTGAAACATATGATTTGAGTATTCTGCTATAAATGCATTGTTACCAACTTTCGCTTGCATATAAGTTTCCCCCCCTCCCCTTCCTCTGAGAGGCATACCCCGCAACGAAGGTGTAGAACGTCGTTAAGCGAAAAACAATATTTATTTGTCAAATAAACATTTTTCTCTGTTTTCTGTCAGTAGCAGAATGTATTTTGATTTAAATAAATTGCATACATTCTTCCTTTTGTGTCAATTAATTTATTTCAAAATAATTTTTCTTGGACACCCTGTGTAAATGATTATGTCAATGTTATTACTGAATAGAGAATTGACCTTCAAATGAGGTAGCACACGACCCGTATTCTCTATTTAAAAATAAGGGGTGGGAGAAATGGATGGGAGGGGGTTGACAAATGGCAGATGTATGTACCGTAAAAATGTGTCCCCCTTACGATCCAAAAATCGACCTGTTTCTTCATTTCCTTAAAATCTAATAAATACTGCCAAACATCGAGGTGGACTGTTTTCTTTGGCCCACTCTCTATATTATGTATGTATAAAATGTTCGCATTTTAAATTTTTAGATTCCTAACCTGGTTTAACTTTAAATCAATTATGTATATTAATACATATTTTATGTATAATACATATTATGTATATTAATAAAAAACAAATTTGCGGGAAAGGTTTTTTTAATAATATTAGAATTAGTATAATTAAAATCATTTTTTAAAATTAGAAAATTTAGATATCTTTTTGTCAAGTGCTCTCTGGCAGTTTTTAAAACTTATTTTTCTGTTAATATCCCTCATTCTAATTCTGTTCGTGTTATCTGCACGTGCATATCACCTCAAATGGCATTATAGTCTCGGTTTTAATAAATTAGTATAAAACTAATAGTTATATTATAATATGTAGTTTTAAAAATACACAGTTATGCACAACAATTTGTAACTTAAATTATATAGAATTACTTCAAACGTTAACAGCTTAATATTTTAAAACCGCCTCAATCTATTCACTTTCAACGCCACCACATACGAAATAATGCATCCAAACAATAAGAAAATATCTGTTGGTTCCCACGTGACGTGCTGCGCAGCCGAACCAAATTTAGCGACGACAATCGGCATACCGGTTCTCTGTGTACCGTGGTAGGTACGTGATACCGCCAGGAAACTTTACGTCAACGTAGCTCAAAGACTAAACCATACTAAAACTGCAGCAGTTGGGTGGGAGGAGGTACAATTACGGGTGTCTAACACACCACTTGAAGAGATGGTGTTTGAAGGAATCTTTTATAAAACAAGTTTTACAACAAAATATATTTTCAGCGAGGCATGGCATACCGCATGTCAGTGGTTAAGGGTTAATATAAGTATTAAAAGAATGGGCATCATTAAATTGTAGGGTCCGAGAAGTTAGCTACAGATATAAGGAAATAAAGGCATGCCAGTGTTGCCATGTGTTCGTAGAATAAATCGGAAAAGAGCATGTGATATATTTTTATTAATTTATTGATTAACATGGAAACCATTAACTATGTAGATAAAATAACGTTTTTTTTTTTAAATTTCCCTAATTATGTCGAAATACCAAGATTTTAGTGTAAAATAAGTAAAATTCTCCTGGTTTAAGATTTTACTATACAGAGTGAGTTTTATGTATGGAAACCCTCAATTATCTCGGAAACGACTTGCACGATTTTTATAGATTTTGGTGGTAAGGGGTTTCTAATGCGGCCGATATTATACTGGTAATTACATTGTTGTTAGATCTTCTGTTTTTCTGGAAATCTAATGAACTTTCTTATTTCAAATGGAACACCCTACATTTTTTTTACCTTTTGAAGTCCTTAAGAAATGCTGATAATTTTTAATGTTATATTCCCTATACCTAAATGCCATAATTTGGGAGTTATTGCTACATTTATTTAAAAAAAAATTTAAACAAATTATAAAAATCAATTTTTTCGATCCGGGTTGACATTATTTTACATTATCGGGATCACTGGGAACAAAAAATTTCTTTTATAATTTTTCTTTAAAGTTATGGTTTTCGAGTTAGAAACAATTTAAAAATGAAAAAAAAATCGAATAATGATGATTTTCAAGGTTCAACAACACAAGCAAAAAACATAATTTTTGAAATTGCAAAGTACATACCTAAATTCAAGCTCAAACTTTCTTCTATCAGTTCGCCATAAGATTTTTTGTCACGTTTTATTCTAAAACATTACTTTTTTAATTGTTAATGAAGCGAATATGAGAGGACGGGCGATCGGGCTGCATTAACAATTAAAAAACGATGTTCTTAAATGAAACCAGCTCAAATTACTTAGCGGTATCCGATAAAATAAGGCTTTAACTTGAATTTCAGTACTTCGTAGTTTCAAAAATAATATTTTTATTTGTGTTTTTGAATCTTGAAAATCGTCATTATTCGATTTTTTTCAGTTTTAATTTGTTTATATTTCGGAAAAGATTAATTCTAAAGAAAAATTACAAAAAAAACCTTTTTTCCAATGATCCAAAAAACCGAAAATAATGTCTACTCGGGCCGAAAAAATTGATTTTTATAATTTGTCTAAATTTTTTTTTGTAAATAAATGTATCAATACCTCCTGAATTATGGCATTTAGGTATAGGGAATATAACATAAAAAATAATCAGTATTTCTTAATGACTTCAAAACGCAAAAAATATACATTGTTGCATTTGAAATAAGAAAGTTCATTACATTTCCAGAAAAATGGAAAATCTGACAACAATGTAATTATCACTATACTGTCGGCCGCATTAGAAAACCCTTATCCACCAATATCTATCAAAATCGTGCAAGCCCTTTCCGAGATAATTGAGGGTTTCCATACATAAAACTCACTCTGTATACTTTTAGTTTATTATTATCTATATGAAAATACGATTCGTATAAATAATAAAGTTAAACAGTGAAAAGCTTTCACGTGGTACAATAGTTGTAGACATTTTAATATTTTAAAAAGGCACACAATAAACACAAAAATAACGTACTGGCGAAAGTGAACACTTTTCAGTAACTAACAGCATATCAGTATTCAGGTACATTCATTCCAAATAATAAATAATAAAATAATAAAAAGAAAGTCATAAAATTTATATCTGCGGAACATCCGTGCAGTCTGGCAAACGCAAATTTAAACGTTCTGACTCTGTTGCCAAATCTATCCAGTAATCTATCAGGGCAATTGGCACAAAAAATTTCTAATAATTAACTGCAATTAATATCAAAACAAAAAACAAATATGTATTCGTTGTGTTTTACATAAATTAAAAATAGCAAAATCCATAAAATATTGTAAAATGTAGTTTTCAAAGCTTTCTCTGTATATTTGAAGCGTGCAACATAATTTACTGGGTTGGGATAAAGTATGGAACCAAGCAAATATCTTTGAAACGAAAAGAACACTATTTATGAAACTTTGCATGCAAGTACAGTGACGCAAAAGTCATCCGTTGCCATATTTTTTGTTACTATTCCACTTCCGGTTTCACCGGAAATACCCTTAACTTATTTAATTTAAATGGGACACCCTATATATTTTTGCGGATTTTAAAAGAACTTGTTACCAAAAGAGAAGATTTGTTAAAAAGTGTCTGTAGATAAGTTTTTTTTAGTATTACAACGTAATAGGAAATAAACGAGTACCATCTATATAGCCCAGTAAATAAACGGGAAATTCGGCGATACCGTGTAATTTTCAGGGGCAACTCCGAATTGCATGAAAATTTGGATTTAGGTTCTACTTACCCTCCACTTCAAAGTTGAAATTTTGCCGTTGGTTGCTTTTACTTGGGGGTGACAGTCACCCCTTCTCGGGGGTGAAAAAACATATGTTCAAGATAAGACCGGAAATTGATAAATTGACTGATTTTAAGCAACTTTTGTTCTATAGAGTTTTTTACTTAAGTCACTACTTTTCGAGTTATTTGCCATTGAAAATGTTGATTTTTCGACAAAAAAAACTACGTTTTCAGACGGTTTTTTGCAAATAACTCAAAAAGTAAATATTTGATCGAAAAAAATATTCTTAGCAAAAGTGTAGCTTATAAAAAACCCCAAAAAATGGTGTATGAGTAAAGTCTATCAATCAAATAAAAACAAAGTTGTATTTAATGAAAAATACGTTCTTATTCGTCTAATTCCAAATCCAATATTTCAAGGTGAAATCACCGAAAAATTAAGCACTTTTCGGGAAAAACCCATTTAAACTTTTTTAAAGTATTTATACAAAGCTTTGTTTTAATTTCTAAACAAAAGTTTTAGCATTAAAAATAAGCGAGTTACGCTCAAAATAAAGTTGGCCCTCTTTTTTTTTGTAAAACATCATGAAAATCTCGCCGTGTTTAGCTCCCCAAATGAAATTAATCGCTACCGCTTTACAAACAATTTACTTACCTATCTATTTTTTATATGATCTGTCAGTCTCACCGGTTTAAAGTGTTTATTTTTGAAAGGGTTATAATTGAGAAAGCTTGAATGGGTCACCAATCACGAGTGTATGCAAATTTTGAACAGCCATATCTTTACCAATTTTTGTCTTACGGAGAAACAAAATAAAACTAGCATATTTATAATAGCAAAACCTACATTTTTTTACTCTTTAAGATTTTTCTTATCACTAATATTTTTTAGTTATTTTGAAAAAATGAAATTTTTCAAAAATTTTTAGAAAATTTTATTTTACTATAAAACCAAATGTTTTTAAAAATAAGCCCTTCAAACCAATCAAACTTACAGATAATATAAACAATACACATACAGTTAAAATAAATGGTAAAGCCAAACGATTAATTTCATTTAGGGTGCTAAATAGAGGGAGGTTTTCACGATTTTTTTTTACCAAAAAAAAGGGGCCAACTTTTTTTTTCAGTGTAACTCGTTTATTTTTGATGCTGTAAACTTTTGTAAAAAAACAAATAATAAGCCTTTTTCGATACTTTAAAAATGTTAATAAGGTTTTCCCGAAAAATGCTTCTTTCTTCGGTGATTTCGCGATGAATTATTGAATAAGAATGTATTTTTCATGAGCTACAACTTTGCTTCTACTCCTTTTGTAGACTTTACTGGTACACCATTTTTTCGGTTTTTTTATAGGCTACACTTTTGCTAAAAATATTTTTTTCGACAAAATATTTACTTTTTGAGTTATTTGGGAAAAACTGTCTGAAAACGTAGTTTTTTTGTCAAAAAATCAACATTTTAAATCGCGAATAACTCGAAAAGTATTGACCTACGTAAAAAACTTTATAGAACAAAAGGTGCTTAAAATAAGTCAGTTTATCCATTTCCGACGTGTTTCACCCCCCGAGAAGGGTTAAATGTCACCCCCCAAGTAAAAGCAACCAACGGCACAAATTCAACTTTGAAGTGGAGGGTAAGTAGAACCTAAATCAAAATTGTCATGCAATTCGGAGTTGTCCCTGGAAATTACACTCCAAAACGGTCATTTATTGGGCTAATACTGTAGACTAAAATTGTTGTTTACATGCACTGCATGACTTATTTGAATTTAGTATAGTAGGTAAAAGTGTTACTGAACTAATTGACAGAAATAAGTTGTATTAAAAATGGTTCATTTAAGTGGAAAAGATCGTATTGAAATATTAATGATAATAGGTTATGGTGAATTTTCATTTTTTGGAAGTGAATTTTCCAAATCCATGGATTGGACGTAGAGGATTCATAGAGGGGCCCGCTCGTTCTCCGGACCTCAACTCGTTAGATTTTTTTCTTTGGGTTATCTAAAATTACGTGTTTACGTTAGGCGACCAACATGCTTGCACGATTTGAGACAAAGAATAATAATTGATGAATGTGAACTAATACGTGGAGAAATCTTGCAAAAAGTGACTCACGAATTTATTTATAGGCTTGCACGTTGTCAGGAGGTGAACAGCAAACATTTTCAACATTTGAAATAATTTTTTTTTAATTTTTAATATCATTGGTATAACGTAAATAAATTAACCTCTTTTTTAACTGTAAAGAGATTTATTTCTTGTTTTAATAGTTTTTTCTTCCAAACTTGGTATCTATGAATTAAAAATAAATGTACAGGGTGTCCCATTTAAAGTAAATAAGTTAAGGGTATTTCCGGTGAAACCGGAAGTGGAGTAGTAACAAAAAATATGGCATCAGATGCCTTTTGCGTCACTGTACTTGCATGCAAAGTTTCATAAATATTGTTCTTTTCAAAGATATTACACACACTTTCAATTTCTTTGAGAACATACACCTGTTTGCCGGTTTGACCATCAAAGATATTTGCTTGGTTCCATACTTTATCCCAACTCTGTATATTCTATACATTATAATCACGTGGCAACACTGTCAAACTTAAATTCAACGTTCTGTGAAAATCTAATGTGGCTAACTTCTCGGACCCTGCAACTTAATGATGTCCAAAAGAATTAATTATACATAAAATAGTATTTGGTGACAAGTATTTTACATCTAGTCAAACTTTCTTTATCGTTTTATATATAATTTTATAAAAAAAATTGAGCAAAAAGGGTTGTCTGCGTAATACAATAGAATAAAAAATGTTAAAAACTGCAATATCTCAGAATGTCGTTTTTGTGAGAATTCTGTTTTATTTTTCTACTTTTCATTATTCCATTCATTATCCCAAATTACATCCTTTATAGTGTTAGAATTATGTACCATTTCTCACTCCCCAACTATCAATTAAACACTTACTGCGATTCTATTATTCAGAAACACAAAGATCCCAACCGCCTGTAAAAAACTAATATCTATATTTTGCAGTCTGGTTTTATAGACGCTTTTGTTAACTAATAGCGACAGAAAAGGTGAGTTTATTTTTATTCGAGCCATCCAAAGAAAACACACACCTGCTTACCTGGGCATGAACCTTTCCGTAAAAGATGACAGCTGATTCCGGTTTCAGTCCGAGTGTGGCCTCTTCGGAACGGTACATTAAAGACTGGATTCGTGTGCAAAGGTGCATCTAAATGATTTAAATTAAACAGGAATCTTAAATTTCAAGGTCTGCATTTAAAAACAGAAAACGAAACTAAAATGGTGAACCATATACGAGCAGGTGCTTGCTGCATATAATGCAAGTCAGTGGTTATACAAAATGTGTTTTGAATGACCGATTCTTTAATTGGATAATAATTGAAGACGTACCTAATAACGTTTTGAGTTGTTTTCATATATGGCTAATTTTGTTTGTAGGTATGTATGACTATTTAATTATTTAAATAAAGTTTGGTTTTACAATAAAGTAAGATGATAGGCCTGGATCTCGCGTACCAAAAAAGTTGATTAATAGCAAGCTGAAAATTTGTTAATATCTTAACGGTGTCTAGTCGGACAAACTTTGATGTACGGGCACACTGGAACGGGGAAGTTTTAATTGTGGAACAGTTTAAAAATTTGGAACGGTCAATTGGTGATAAATAGAGCCGTGCGGTAGATCTCTTCAATAGATGCAAGACTTCGAAATTCCGCCCCTGAAATATTATTGAAACTTAACTTACTTTTATTTTTATTTAAGGGGTAGGCGCAAAATCTTGTTTGCGCCTAAGGGGGTCTAAAGGAATTCACTGCTATTTAAACGCATTCATTTTTTCGAATCTTGAGAAAAATAATTATTATTTTTGAAAAATTTAAATGCAGAATGAAAGAATACATTATTACCGAGGAGCGAAATTAGAATGAACAAAAAGTTTTTTTGAATGAAATATTTGAAATTAAAAATCACACTAAATTTTCTATTTTTCTTACCTGTAACTTTCGGCCCTCGGTAATAATGTAATCTTTCATTCTGCGTTTAAATTTTTCAAAAATACTTAATTAGTATTCTCAGAATTCGAAAAAAAAATGAATCTATTTAAATAGCATTAGACATACTTTAAATTAAATGAAGTATGTAACCTTCTGACTTTAATTTTGACAAACTCGTCAATCAGATTGGTGTAGTCTAGTGGGGATAGATAGGTCTAGCTGCTAGTGAGAACTCTATTGAAATAAATGCTAAATTTTTTAGTTTTGTTTGTCTTATTCGTAAATAGTTTTTAATAATTTTTAATTTTGAAAATCTTAAAACTTTCTCCACTAACTACCGAGACAGGGAGTGTTAATAAAATTCTGAGTGATACTACTACATTCGGGTATAAAGAAATTAGGTCATTTTGGCAGAAATAGTTCAAAACCTCAAGTATCATTTGGGATATATCACGCAATTCTTCTAGAAGATAATTTGTTTCTATATCAGATTCCTTTTCTTTTTCTATTGAAAGTGTTGTTCTGAAGCTATTTCCTTGTGGCATTTTTATAATTAAGTATTTCCATGGGCTTCGAAACGTTAATAAATTCATTTTTTAGTAAAATTGTGGCTTATTTCCCATAGAAAATACTTAATCTATTGAAAGTATTGAATAAAGATTCATGCAATATTTTTCTAGTGTTTTATTATCCATTTCCCTCAATTTAAAAATATCATATAAAAGTTTAAAATCTTTATTACGAATTTCTCGAAATTCGGAACTTATATTAATATTTTCTCCAATTTCATTAAATTTTTATTTGGTCAATAGCCATATTGTCTGTAACTTCATTTTTTCTATAGTTTCTGGCAAAATTTTTACACAATCTGACAATTTTTTTGAAGTGAAAACTTCTTTAGGGACGTTGTGCGATTTTTGGATAGGGGAAAAAGCATTGAATTCGCGACCGTCATCGCGACCCTCATCGCGACCGTCATTGCGACCGTCATCGCTTATGCTATATATGAATTATGTGTACATATGTAGTATGTATGTATAGTTCGAGAAATTTATATTGTGAAACAGCTTTAAGGTCGGCAAAATTTGGTATTCTTTGTCAAAGATGTTTTAAGAGGCGGTTCGTTTGATGACATCTGTTTTTCACACCCACATAATCGGTCCCCTCAGACATTTACAAGTTTTACAAAACTTTTAGTTCAGTAGTATGTCTTACTGGAGTATAGGTGTGTGATTTAAAGCTCGATAATGGAGTGTAAAATGTTGTTTAATTTAAGATTAATTAATTAATTAATAATTAATTTTAGCACATACGATATGTCCTGCTTTAACGGTATATCTAAGTAAAAATAAATATTTTTAATTACATATTTAATCACCAGAAAAAACAACCAGCCTCCGAACTATATTAAAGGGGAACTAGCAGGACTTACAAATCTGACCCGTTTCACTATATTGGTTACTTAAACTATATATATATATATATATAAATTGTGTAGAGGTATAATTTAAACTAAATGTAAAAAAAATATTTTAGGATGGGTAAAATGGATTCGCGACCATCATATGACCGTCATCTCATCGGCGAAATAAATTTTGTACATAATATATAGGTATATTATGTGGATGTATATATAAATTGTATAGAAGTATTTAAATTTAAAATAAATGTAAATCCTATTTTAAAATGGGGGAAAAGGATTTATTTCGCGACCGTCATCTCTTGCGCGAAATAAATTTTGTACGTATCTATATTATGTGTATGTATATATAAATTGTGTAGAAGTATTTAAATTTAAAATAAATGTAAAATTTATTTTGGAATGGGAAACAGGGTTGATTTCGCGACCGTCATCGCTTCTACGAAATAAGTTTTGTACGTATATTATTATAATGTACCTACGTATAATAATAGTAATATTATTGAAGTGAAAACTTCTTTAGGGACGTTGTGAATTTTTTATACGTTAAGCTATTAAAACATTTTCAGCTTGCTATTAATCAACTTTTTTTTGGTACGCGGGATCCAGGTCTATGAATGTATTCACCTTTTTCCAACACTACTATCTATTAAAAATGAGGGGTTAGAAGCTAAGGCGTAAGACACTGGTAAGACGATGGTAAGACACTATGGTATAGAGAGCTAGAAGTGTAGATATACGATTGAGATGCAAGGTGGACAACATGAACAAGAAACATACTTAAAACTAAACATCAGAGGATGCAAGAGGTTGACAGATGACGATGACGAAGTAAGTGTACTTACCAACCATATTCAATAACTTCAACTTACCTGAAACAAAAATATAATATATTAGAAACAAATAATAGATTAATGTATGGTTGCACCAACAGATCTTAAGCTCTAGCTTAGCTAGGCTCTACTTATAGATAGGACAATCTTGAGTATCACTTACGTTGCAACATAATTTTAGATTTTAACCTTATTATCAATTATATCTATTATTATATTATGGTATTCTTATTAAAATATATTAAAATTATATCATATTAATTCATATGATATTGTCGACTTAAGCTTAAGATCTGTTGGTGCAACCGGGCATTAGACAAATAGGACCCTTACACGGCCATTAATAATGACATTAATTTATCAGAATGACAGTAATAATGATCGTGTAAGTTTGACAAAGTTGGAATGATGAACAGTAATGATGCGAATTCGGATTTTCTGATTTCGGCACATCATTACTGTAAACGAGAGGGGATACTGGGATACATTTATAGGAGATTCTGACCAATAGAAAGCTACAGAAATAAAAATTAAACTGATTATTTTTTAATGATTTTAACTTCCAATCGTATAGTAAAATATTTGATTGCGTGTTTAATTCTGTACAATCAGATTAAAATTATACTGAGAATTATCTACTGTAGACAATTACCGATAGAATTTTTGAAGTGAAAACTTCTTTAGGGACGTTGTGCACTTTTTGGATAGGGGAAAAAGCATTGAATTCGCGACCGTCATCGCGACCCTCATTGCGACCGTCATCGCTTATGTTATATATTATGTGTATGTATATATAAATTGTGTAGAGGTATTTAAATTTAAAATAAAAAATGTAAAACATATTTTAAGATGGGGAAAAAGGATTTATTTCGCGACCGTCATGCGTCATCGCGACCGTCATCTCTTCGTCTAAATAAATTTTGTAGGTATATACATTATGTGTATGTATATAATGTTACGCGAATTGACTTTTAATTATTATTAAATAAATAAAAGACTTACTTGAAATTGTTTAATTTATAACACTTACAATTTAACACTTAAGTTTACAACAATATCTAATTTATGTTACACTTTCTAACTTATTTAATTCATTTACAAATATTCTTTATCTACTTTAAAAAATATATACATTTCAATAACCCGATCGCCACGTTACAATAATTCACGCGATGGTCAAAATATTAACTGACTCCCCTCTGCTTAAAAATCCTCCGCTTATATAGATACGGCTCTGCTTCGAGAACATTTCGAATGCCTGAGACATGTCTCCGCCCATCATCGGGAATACTCTGGCTTAGCGGAGAAATTACTCGTCAATGACGTGGCCCCGTTGTTTGTGACTGCTAGGGGCAGGGCCGGCCTCAGTTAGAAACTCGTCACATTGCCCCCTCCTTAAAAGATGGTTCCTCCTGGAACCTTGTTGGGACTGGAACTGGATGCTGGTATCTGCAACTGGACCCTCTTTTACAACTCCCAGTTGTATAAAAGTGACAGGGGACGGTCTTCTCTCCGCACCAGTAACTATGCGGATTGCAACAGACTAACACCTGGACCTCGGTGTCTTGGAAAATTTCTTCTACCATATTTCGGATAACTCTCCAGTCTAATTGGCTGCATTCTAACTTTGGCATGGCTAACTTTTGCACGTCGGACTCCAACACATGCTCTCTCAATTGAATTAATGCATCCCATACATCTTGGTAGGTAGGTTGGAAATGGACAGTGTCTTTTGTTACCAGATAGAATAGGTAACGTGATGCATCTTGGAGTTTCAATGCTTTGCCAGGAGCTGGCAGTTGGCATTGAAGTTCTGCAACTCGACCAAACTTCATTCGGAAGGCGGATGCCAACCCTCGTGCGTCTTTGATACTGGCCGGGATGGTATGGGCCAGTGAATAGTTATCGGGAAGTGCGAGAAAATCTCGCTTTTCTTCAGTGGTAACACCATGTCTTGCTTTACCGGTACCTCCGTAGGCACCCATGAACTCTTCAAAGGTAAGGTCAGGTATTTTTCGAACTTGGTTGACTTCCACTTCTTCATCTACGTCGTGGTCTCCCTCGTACGGCGCCAACCGGTTATGGTGGACTATCATCGGCTTTCCCCTAGGAATCTTGCTTATTCGGTAGATAACGTCATTGATTTTCTTGACAATGAGGTACGGACCTTCCCAGAACTGCTGCAACTTGGGAGAACAACCTGTTCGCTTCTTTGGATTATAAAGCCAGACTTTGTCGTTCTCCTTGAAACATCCCCTCTCGGCTTGGGTATCGTATCGTTTCTTCATTCGGTCGCTAGCGATCTGAAGATTAGAACGGACCAACTCATGTATATCGTCCATTCTTCTTCGCAATTCATTCACGTAATCCTCACCAGCAACATCTTCTCCAGGTCGACATCCAAACTCTAGATCACAGGGTAGACGCATCTCACGTCCAAATAGGACTTTTGCTGGTGTTTGGCCAGTTGATTCATTAACAGCAGATCTATAGGCCATTGCGAAGAACGGAAGGTACTGGTCCCAGTCTCGTTGATGATTGGACACCATCTTTGTCAAATACTTGCCGACTGTCCTATTCATACGCTCCACCATTCCATCCGATTGCGGGTGATAGGCCGTGGTTCTCGTCTTCTTCATGCCTAGTTTATCACAGATTCCTTGAAATAGATCGCTCTCAAAGTTCCTTCCTTGGTCACTATGGATCTCCAGAGGTACTCCAAATCGGCTGATGCAGTCTTTGATTAACACATCTGCAATAGTGGCGGCCTTCTGGTCTGGAATTGCGTAGATCTCCACCCACTTCGTGAAGTAATCCATTACCACCAACATGTATTTGCATCCATTGTCACTTTCTGGAAATGGCCCGGCAATATCCAAAGCTATTCTTTCAAACGGACTTCCAACATTGTATTGTCTCATAGGAGCCTTTTTTTTCCGGTAGGGTCCGTTACTTGTAGCACAGGTAGTACATTTCTTACACCAGTCCTTCACATCGTCGGAACTATTCATCCAATAAAATCGTTCCCGAATTCTCTGAAGGGTCTTCTTTACACCAAAATGCCCTCCTGATGGACTGTCGTGTAACTGACGAAGTACTTCGGCTACTCTGCTCTTTGGAATCACCAACTGTGTTCTCCTCACTGAACCATCATCATTTTCTATTACTCGTTTAAGCAAGCTGTCTTCCAAGATAAATGAGTCCCACTGGGCCCAATACGTCTTAACTACTGAGCCTAGGCTTGATATTTCTTGCCAAGATGGTCGACGATTTTCTTCTTTCCATTTTCGAATCTTCTGTAAAACTGGATCTTTTTCTTGTTCTTCCTTGATCTTGGTAGGCGTCCACTCGTCGTTGACCACTGTTGTTCTTAGTACTGCTGCTTCCTTTGACTCTGTTTTGTTGCAATGGGAACATTCTGCTGGACACGGTCTTCTAGATAGAGAATCAGCGTTCCTGTGGCTAACTCCGGCTCGATGCTCGATCTTAAAATCATATTCTTGAAGTCGTTCAATCCATCTGGCTATCTGACCCTCTGGATTCTTAAACTGCATTAACCATTTAAGGGCGGCATGGTCGGTTCGGATTAGAAACTGCCTTCCGTAGAGGTATTGATAGAAGTGTTCCACTGATTTTACTACTGCTAGAAGTTCTCTTCTCGTGACGCAATAATTTCGTTCAGGTTTTGAAAGCACTTTACTAAAATATCCAAGGACTCGTTCCTGTCCTCCTTGGATCTGCGACAGCACTCCTCCAATTCCCACATTACTTGCATCCGTATCTAAGATGAACTCTCCTTCTGGCAGTGGATACCCTAATATTGGCGCTGTAATTAAATGCCTCTTCAAAGTTTCAAAGGCTGTTTGGCAGTCTCTATCCCAGCAATAATCCCTTGCTTCCTCTGTAAGTCGCGTTAATGGCTTAGCGATATCTGCAAACTTCTTAATGAATCTCCGGTAGTAAGTACATAGTCCCAGAAAACTTCTCACTTGATGTTTATCAGTTGGTTCCGGCCATTCCTTAATGGAATCGATTTTTCCTTTGTCCACGGCCACTCCTTCTTTGCTGACTATATGGTCTAGATAATTGACTTTACTTTGAAATAGCTGGCATTTCTTGGGGTTCAACATTAACTGGGCAGCTTTAAGTCGATTAAAAACGTCTTCTAAATTCTTCAGGTGGTCTTCAAACGTCTCCCCCAAAACGATTATGTCGTCTAAATACACCAGGCACGTCTTCCAAGATAACCCTCTCAACACATTTTCCATAAGCCTCTCAAATGTCGCAGGAGCATTACAGAGTCCGAACGGCATAACGTTGAATTCCCATAATCCAGATCTTGTCGTAAAGGCGGTCTTCTCCTTGTCCACTGGATCCATTTCTACCTGCCAATATCCAGACTTCAAGTCCAACGTAGAAAACAATTTACTTCCAGCCAATGTGTCCAACGTGTCGTCGATCCTAGGCAGAGGATAACTATCTTTCTTGGTAACATTGTTCAACAAACAGTAGTCCACACAGAACCTCGTAGTTACATCTTTCTTCTTGACCAGGACCACCGGAGAGACCCATGGGCTCGTAGAAGATTCTATCACCCCGTCTTTCTTCATTTCTTGAACAATCCTTTCAGCTTCCTCTCTCTTTGCCTGTGGTAATCGTCGAGCTGTTTGACGAATTGGCCTAGCGGTACCAGTGTCAATTTTATATTCGACAACTGTCGTTCTTCCTGTCTTTCCTCCTTTCGGTACGAATATATCACGATATTGCCTAAGAAATTCCCTTAATTTTCTTTTTTCCATTTGATTTAGAGACTGGCCTGCAACTGCAACCATTTGGTCGAACTTGTCGTTGGAATTATCTGATGTTGTCGTCTGACGGATTATGGACGTCACGGGTACACAAGTTCCTACTTTTGTCTCCTTCTTGATGGTCACTGGGTAGTCATTGACATTAATCAATCTCACGGGAATTTCTTTAGCAGAAGTAACCAATTCCTTTCCAATTATGATTCCTCGGCCAACCTCCTCGTCGTGGTTCCATGGCTCCATCATAACAGGTGTTCCTTCTTCTACAATTCCCTGTAGCCGCGCTACGATGATCGTTTCACTCCTCGCAGGCACAACTGTATCTTCTCTAATAGCTGCTAGCATAGTGCTGTCATCATGTGGATGGAGAAATACCTCCTCGTTGCCAACTTTGATTACCCTATTCTTAAAATCCAATTGAAATCCATGCAAATTCATTACGTCCATTCCTAATATAACATCTTCTTCGATGTCTGCAACTATGACAGTATGGACGAACTTTTCTGCTCCAATCCCTAATTGTATCTGAATTTCTCCATGGGTGTTGGCGTTTTCACCTGTGGCAGTCCGCAGTCGCAACCTCGTTGGTAAGAGTTTCTTACGGCTGTTTAAAACTGACGGTCGTATAATGGTCCTGGTCGCTCCGGTATCCACCAACAATGTATACTTTTTACCATTTATTTCTCCATCTACATATACACTATCTTCACGACATTTCAAAGAAGCTATTAGTATTAGATGGTCTTTAGAGTAGTTCTGTCGAGGCTGCCCCCCTAGGGTCTGTGCGTTCTCTTATTTCCTGCTGGTGAGTTTCTTGATTTGCGTTCTTCCTTAAATTCCGTGCGTGCCCCTTTTCACCACAATTGCAGCAATTCATGGTCTTCGTTTTCTTCGATGTAAAGCCTTTCACCATATTTACCAGCTGGTCAAGTTTGTCTTCATCCTCTTCTTTCACAGTTCGAACTGCACTGTACTCACCAGAGGCCTGCGTAGCTGATTCGAACTCGAGAGCCGCGCACAATACATCGACCCGCGTCTTGTGACGAGCTAATCGCAGTGTTCTCTGCATTTCAAAATCACGAAGACCATCGGTAAATGTTTGAACAGCCAAAATTTCCATCATGTCTTCGGGAGCTGTTGGATAAGCAAATCGCACTAGCCTGGCAATATCTAGCTCATATTCTTGAAGAGCTTCATCTTTCTTTTGTCGTCGATTTTTAAGCCGCGCCTGATAGACATACTCCAAATGTTCCTGCCCATAGCGCATGTTTAGTCTCTTCATAAGTTGTTCATAATCATTAGTTTCCTCTACTGCTACGGTCTCAAGTACATCTAAAGCCTCTCCTCGAAGAGCAATAACCAGGTTTACAGCTTTGTCTTTTTCAGACCATCCGTTCGCTCTTGCACCTGCTTCGAACTGTTTCACATAACTGTTCCAGGAAGACTTTCCGTCGAAAGTTGGAATTTTGACTCGAGCAGAACTTACACTGCCTTCAGTTATCGGCCGTGGCTCCGATTTGTATTTGGGCCTATCCTCTTCTATCTTCTTTTCCATCTCCTTGATCTTTACTTCAGAAGCAGAGACTTGGTTTTGTAGCAACGACACTAGTCCGTAGAGTTTGGTCACACAGCAGGAAACTTTCGAAATTAATGAAACCAAAGCAGCATGCTTGTCCTCCCTCGAATAAATAGGCTTCTGCATCATGACCATCTTTTTTTAGGGCGCCCTTCAGACGTTTGACTAAATCAGCCTTTTTGCCAGTAGAGTTCAGGTCCCTTTCTTCCAATTCAAGCCTCAGATCTGCAGTTGTTAGCTTACACAAGGAAGACATGATCACACTCTTTATTTATTACGATTTATATTTTATTTATTTTTAAAGGTTCCACACTCTATTTAAACCGAAAATTTACGTTGATATTTATTTCAAGTATCCTCACTTCTGCACCATTGTTACGCGAATTGACTTTTAATTATTATTAAATAAATAAAAGACTTACTTGAAATTGTTTAATTTATAACACTTACAATTTAACACTTAAGTTTACAACAATATCTAATTTATGTTACACTTTCTAACTTATTTAATTCATTTACAAATATTATTTATCTACTTTAAAAAATATATACATTTCAATAACCCGATCGCCACGTTACAATAATTCACGCGATGGTCAAAATATTAACTGACTCCCCTCTGCTTGAAAATCCTCCGCTTATATAGATACGGCTCTGCTTCGAGAACATTTCGAATGCCTGAGACATGTCTCCGCCCATCATCGGGAATACTCTGGCTTAGCGGAGAAATTACTCGTCAATGACGTGGCCCCGTTGTTTGTGACTGCTAGGGGCAGGGCCGGCCTCAGTTAGAAACTCGTCACAATAATATAAATTTTATGGAAGTATTTAAATTTAAAATAAATGTAAAATATATTTTTGGATGAGGAAAAAGGATTTATTTGGCGACCGTCATCGCGACCGTCATTTCTTCGGCAAAATAAATTTTGTACGTATACATATATTATTTGTATGTATATATAAATTCTATAGAACTATGTAAATTGAAAATAAATGTTAAACCTATTTTAACAAGGGGAAAAAGGATTTATTTGGCGACCGTCATCGCGACCGTCATTTCTTCGGCGAAATAAATTTTGTACGTATATTTATTATGTGTATGTGTATATAAATTGTGTAGAAGTATTTAAATTTAAAATAAATGTAAAACCTTTTTTAGGATGGGGAGAAAGGATGATTGTCATCCATTTTTTGATCCACTTTATCCATTTTCTTTGATGTTTCTTCCATTACTCGTTTTGTTTCTTCCTGATTGTCATCTATTTTTTGTGACTGGAGTTGCATTAGTTGTAATAATTTATCTATCCCTGACAATTCTTGATTTTCTGATGCCATGATTGTTGTTTCGAAAATGTCTTCTTGTTCTATATGTTCTTCTTGTTCCAAATGTTCTTCTTGTTTTTTGTTTTCTTTGCTTTTGCTTCTGGTTGTTATCGACATGTAGTTAAAATTTTATCCCCGCCTAATATGAAATTCGAAAATACGTTGTATGCTGTCGAGACGAAAATTTTTCTCTCCCCAAATACAATCAATTTATCCCACAAATTTTTAAATATTTCAAAATTCAAATCAATCAAAAATAAAATAAATATGTAAAAACTGTACCTAGATAAAAAAAAATTAAGTCAAACAAATATTTCAAAAATTTTAAATATATCAACTTTTTCCGACGGGCAAATAAATTTTCCTTCACCTGTTTTTCCGTTTCCTATTCCCTTCAAATTCACAACCAGAGATACTTTAATGTCCTACGTTGGCTCGCCATGTTGTTATGAGCTGCTTCTTATTAATTTTATATTAATTATTATTTATTTGATTAATTATTTAATTGTCGCAAACCATACATAAAAATGAATAAAAAATCTCAGGGTGCCTTTTTATAATATTAAAAAAAGTCTAAATTATCTTACGTTATACTTATCTTCTCTCGTGGTTTCAGTATCTCTTAGTTGATCCTAATCTTGATAAAATAGAAAAAAGAAATAAAGCAAAATATAAAATAAACATACAGAATTGTCTTTTATTTATCAAAACCAATACTCTAAAAATCTATCAAATCTAAAACCTGTGGACACAGATGTCCGAATGAAATTTTTACCACTTAAATTTATTCTAGTTAAAAAAAAACATTTTATCGGTTTGTTCCCGATGACTTTGGTAAAACAAACTAAACAAAACAAATTTATGTATTCGCAAGATTACCTATATTTCCTATTTACTTTTTGAAATATTGGAATTTTAATTCATATGCTTTTTACTCAAATTTTAGTTTCCGAACATAAAAATATCTTTCACATAAGTTGACTGACCTTTTGCTTCACTCACTCTGATGTCTTCTCGTGACCCAAAACAGCTCTCCCTCGTTGACTATGTTAAAGGCTACTCATCAAAGCCCTCTCCGTTCTCCAGCTTCAAAACTATCAGCATACCAGCACCAATTCTCCAACGAGCCAAAGCCTCTTTTGACCAGTACTCGATTCACACAAACTCCAAAAATTCTCTGCTCTCCTTCAACAGCTCTTCCTTCAACCTTGTCCTTTCTTGGAAATGGACAAGGGACATGAGAAACGGAAAAAGGATAATGCAGACAAAAAACGAACGGTGGAAATGAATGTGGCAATTAAGCAAGGACAGAAAAAGAAGAAAAGAAAGCAGGAGAAGATAAGTAAAAACAATGAAGCTCGGGATTCCTCGAAAAAAGAGATGAGCCCAGAAGAAGAAAAAGAAGAAAAAAGATTGACAAATGAAAATGAAGCTTGGGATTTCTCAAAAGAAGAGATGAGCCCAGAAGAAGAAAAAGAAGAAGAAAGATTGACACAAGAAAATGAAGATTGGGATTCCTCGAAAAAAGAGATGAGCCCAGAAGAAAAAGAGATCAGATTAGAAAAAGAGGGCGAAAAAGATACCATGGAAACTGTGGTATTTGAAGAAGAGGTATGCAAAATGGAGGAGGCAGAATACACAATAAACATGTGTAAAGAATCGGAGGAGAAAGAAATAAAATTGATATGTGGAGAAGAAAAAGGGAAGGAACTGCGTGAAATATTGAGGGAGTATGAAAATTTAATAAATGAAGAAAACAGAGTAGCCAAAAAGTATGAACATTCATTTGAGGTGAAAGACTTAGGAGATTTTCGATCGAAAACTTACCCCATCCCATATAAGTACCGACAGGAGGTGAAAGGAGAAATCAATAAAATGTTAGAAAATCAAATCATAGAGAGATGTGACTCTCCGTATATCAACCCAATCGTGATTGTTAAAAAAAAACAGTGGAGAATTGAGGCTATGTTTGGATGCCCGGAATATAAATCAACACACGGTATCTCAATATGAATCACCTCTCAACATCGAGGCTATTTTTGGGAGAATTACAGAATCACATATTTTTTCTAAAATTGACTTAAAACATAGTTTTTGGTTGATACCTTTGGCAGAAAAATGTAGAAACTACACCGCTTTTTCGATCGATGGTATTGTGTACCGATTTAAAGTAGTGCCTTTTGGGTTACAAAGTGCTTGTGCAGCACTGGTAAGAGCTCTTCATACAATATTAAACAGGTATGAAGATTTTATAGTACACTACATTGACGACTTACTAATTTTTTCACCAGATACATCGAGTCATTTAAAACACATAAAAATCATATTAGAAGAGCTGGACAAGGCCGGATTAAAATTGAATATTGAAAAATGTCAATTTTTTCAAAAAGAAGTGACATATTTGGGTTTTAAATTGGAAACAAAAACAGTTAGTTTAGCCGAGGACCGGATAAAACTCATAGATGAATACCCAAGGCCAACGAATTTAAAAACATTGAGAGGTTTTCTTGGTACGATCAACTATTTCAAAAAACTAATTCCTGATTTGAGCCAGAAGGAGATTCCATTGATAAAATTACTGAAAAAAGGTGTTAAATGGAATTGGAAAGAAGAACAAGAGAAAGCTTTCCAAATATTAAAAGAAGAATTCTCGAAAGGAACTAAAATATATCATCCCATGTACAATTTACCTTTCATATTACGAACTGATGCGTCCATCCAAAAATTCGCGGGAGTTTTGTCGCAGATACAAAACAATCAAGAAGTGCCAATTTGTTTTATTTCCCGGGTGACAAAAATACACGAAAGAAAATACAGTGTGACTGAATTAGAGTTTGCTAGCGTACTTTTTTGTGTAAATAAGTTAAGGTTTTATCTATTGGGAGCAAAATTTACAATTGAAACAGATCATGCAGCTTTAGTGCATATCAAGAAAAATCGACTGGTTAACAATCGTATACATCGAGGAATTTTGTTGCTGCAGGAGTATGATTTTGAGTTTCGATACATAAAAGGAAAAGACAACATTATAGCCGACGCTCTCACACGTGATGAAGACACTGGAAAAAAGGAAGGAATTGTTTTTCAGGTGGGACTAAATATCTTGACACAAGAGGAAGGTGTATTTTCGTTAAACGAAATAAGAATAAATCAAGAAGAGCTGGAGGAAAAAGAAAAAAGAAGAGCGGAGAGAGAAAATGACATATTCTTCAAAAGAATCGATGGAAAGGAACTATATTTGGTAACACAGACATTGGCAGAGAGGATCATACAAAAATTACACAATGACAATGGGCATATCGGTAGCAGGAAGGTTTGGCTGGTTTTTCGAGAAAACTATATCTGCCGAAAGGATTACCGGATTGCCAAAGAAGTAACCCAAAAATGCGAAATATGTCAAAAATATAAAAGCAGAAATTTCAGAAATGAAAATATTGCTAAAAATATTATATCCCGTCAAAAATTGGATATTGTGGCAATAGATATTGTTACGCGATTGACTCTACTATTTTATTGTTTATGTTTTTAGGCACTAAGTTTAATTTAATTGACTTTATTTATTTTTAATAACTTACACTTAAAGAAATAAAGAACACTGAATTTATATCTTTTAATAACACTAATTTACAAACTTAACATTAAAATACTGCATTATTTTTATTCGTTACAAAATAACCACGGCTTTATTAAAGATTACACTAAAACAACAATTTATCTAAATGTCTAATATGTACAATTTACATTTACATTTATTTCGCGTCCGAACATCGAAAATGTTACTCGACCGACGACTACAAATTTATAACTAACTCTAATTTCAAAAAATGTCTCTTTATATAGTTATAAAAATTAATCTACTGATTTCCAGAAAAAATCGAAAGAAATGTATTATTTACAAAGCAATAAAAAAAGGTGTATTCGGTGATCTTCTAGATATGCCGATATGTAACAGCTGTCTCGCCGACGAACAGGGTTTCAGACACTTCGGCGCCAGAGAGTTCTGGCGTTGACAGGACCGGCCTGGGACCGTGACATTGCTCCCTCCTCAAAAGATGGTTCCTCCTGGAACCTTGTCGGGACTGGAACTGGATGCTGGTATCTGCAACTGGACCCTCTTTTACAACTCCCAGTTGTATAAAAGTGACAGGGGACGGTCTTCTCTCCGCACCAGTAACTATGCGGATTGCAACAGACTAACACCTGGACCTCGGTGTCTTGGAAAATTTCTTCTACCATATTTCGGATAACTCTCCAGTCTAATTGGCTGCATTCTAACTTTGGCATGGCTAACTTTGCACGTCGGACTCCAACACGTGCTCTCTCAATTGAATTAATGCATCCCATACATCTTGATAGGTAGGTTGGTCATGGACAGTGTCTTTCGTTACCAGATAGAATAGGTAACGTGATGCATCTTGGAGTTTCAATGCTTTGCCAGGAGCTGGCAGTTGGCATTGAAGTTCTGCAACTCGACCAAACTTCATTCGGAAGGCGGATGCCAACCCTCGTGCGTCTTTGATACTGGCCGGGATGGTATGGGCCAGTGAATAGTTATCGGGAAGTGCGAGAAAATCTCGCTTTTCTTCAGTGGTAACACCATGTCTTGCTTTACCGGTACCTCCGTAGGCACCCATGAACTCTTCAAAGGTAAAGTCAGGTATTTTTCGAACTTGGTTGACTTTTACTTCTTCATCTACGTCGTGGTCTCCCTCGTACGGCGCCAACCGGTTATGGTGGACTATCATCGGCTTTCCCCTAGGAATCTTGCTTATTCGGTAGATAACGTCATTGATTTTCTTGACAATGAGGTACGGACCTTCCCAGAACTGCTGCAACTTGGGAGAACAACCTGTTCGCTTCTTTGGATTATAAAGCCAGACTTTGTCGTTCTCCTTGAAACATCCCTTCTCAGCTTGGGTACCCAAGTAGCAATTTTTCGACGCATTGGTTGTCAGTACAAACAAATGCACTGTATATAACGTTGCCCGAGAGCATTTTCAGTTGTTTCGGCCAACGTCCCCTATCCCGACTGACATTACGATGTTACAACGTTAAGTAATACTTTTAGTTAGACGGGCAACTAATTTATTACCATTGTGACAACTACATATCACAGTTCAGTTTTTTCAACAATCGCAACGACTTAAAAACGTTATAATGCTAAACTAATTTACGCCCTGGCCGATTTGGGTTTTCTGGCCGACTCTGAAGTTGTCTGTCACGACCCTAGGTGTTGTTCTAGGTGTGTGACACCTTTGCGGCAACTTCAGAAGGAGAAAAAGAATTTACTTTATAACCTTATTTTTTTCTTATTATTATATGTTTTATTTTGCTGGAAATTTTCGATTTATTTAACAACCTGTTTGTTTGTTTTTTTAATAGCTGGTTTCCATTCCATTGTCCACTGTTTTATCAGTAGATTTGATAACAATCTTTCAATCTTTGTGTCAGCTTTGCTAGACGGGGTTGCCAGGTCAGTTTTTACTCTTTCAGTAGTTTTGCTTTCACAAAATCAGTAGATTCTTTTTAGACCATGTAAATACAGTATACTTATACAGTAATCTGCATATCCGTCTTAACTGTCCCAAGAGGAATTCCAAAAAATTGGAAACCTAATTATTCCAAAACAACAACTGGTAATTACCATTTTTTAGCTAAAATCTACTAAATCAAAAACTAAAATATACTTAAGGATTTTTGGGATATATTTGGGATTTTTGATAATATATAAAAACAACAGCTAACTTAAGGGGATAGGCGCAAAATGTCGCCCGTTAAAATGTTCAATGTATTTTAAATGTTTTCATTTTTTGCGAATCCTGAGAAAACTAATAAGTATTTTGAAAAATTTAAACGCAGAAAGAAAGATTACGTTATTACCGAGGACCGAAAGTCCCTGAAAACTTCTATAATGTTTATTTTAGTAAGTTACAGGGGTGAAAAAAGGACAAAATGTAGTGTCATTTTAATTCCAAATATCTCATTCAAAAGAAACGTTTTGGTTTTTCTAAATAATGCAGTCTTTCATTCTGCGTTTAAATTTTTCAAAAATACTTATTATAGTTTCCTCATGATTCGAAAAAAATGAATAGGTACATTTAACAACTAGAATATTTTGTCATCCACTAATTTTAACAGCTGCATGTCTGGATCAAATTCTTCAAACAATTGTTTCGCATTTAACATTAGAAACACATGAACACAACATTTTGTGTTTTGCAAAGTTACATATGTTTAGATATTTTAGTTTTCCATTGTTAGCTTCTAATAGGCTCACCGAATGCCAGAACTCTTCAATAACACCTGAAATACTGCTTGCACTGTTACTTGAAATCTGCAAGTTTGTTACACAAGAATCCAGTTTCCAGTTTCATTTCTCTGTAATATTCATCATCTACGTCCTGAATCTTATTTTCGGTAATGACCTATTTATTCTGAATCTTATTTTCGGTCTTATTTTCGGATTGGGAAAATTGTAACCAAATGTGTGAAAATTAATTTAGAAATGGGGTAAATACTATTAAAAAGCAAATTTTATTTTAGTCATAAGAAAAATGTTGAAATATACCAAAAATCTACTAAAAAATATTACCTACTAGAATATTTTAAAAAATATCAAAAATCTACCAAAAAAGTAGAAATCTCCTAAATGTGGCAACGCTGTTAAGGAGAATGCTACACTTTTGACACTGGTCACATGACCTCTCTGTCACCCAATAAGAGGGTGCGTTCTAAAATGGTTGGGATAGTCAGTGCGGCCGGGTTTGGTTGGCGATTGGACTTCTATGTTGTCTTATCGGTCTAGGGTTGGTAATAAGGTATTTTTTTAGTAATATTGGTAATATTGTTTAATGCACCATTTTGGTTTTACTTGAGATTTTTGGGATGTAAAGAAAATGAAAACACAGAATATAAAAAATGCAGGCATTTTCTGATACCTTTAAAAGCACCATCAATACATTAAATTTATACAGAACATAAATTTTGACTTTTATATTAAAATTTGATTTTTTTAAATTTGCATATTTTTTGTCAAAAATGTCGTAAAAAAGTAGCGCGTGTGTTTTTTAAACGTGAAATATCCATATTTGACGGTAATCTGAGATGCGTTTATAAATTTCAGATCAGGTAATTTTGTTTAAGTCCTTTATGTATTTATATAAATTTAAATACCTAATACGATGTCAAAATAGTTACCTTTTTGGTTTTCGCATTCACCATACAGGTGTTAAAAATATAGGTAAAAAAACATAACTAGTCTGACTCCTTGAGCAACCATTGCACGCGCAGGTTCTTTTTATAGTCGCTTCAGTTGTCTTATGCAACGCTTACGAAACGATATTGCTTCATAGGAGGTTGCCTAGGCAACGTCAAGACAACTCAAAAATCGTCCACCAAATTAGTGCAGAATAGGGTCGTCTTCTAGGCAATAACAACGTTGTAACAAAACGTTGCCACGCGGTAGACAACGTTGTCGCGTCGACAAATTGCTACTTGGGTATCGTATCGTTTCTTCATTCGGTCGCTAGCGATCTGAAGATTAGAACGGACCAACTCATGTATATCGTCCATTCTTCTTCGTAATTCATTCACGTAATCCTCACCAGCAACATCTTCTCCAGGTCGACATCCAAACTCTAGATCACAGGGTAGACGCATCTCACGTCCAAATAGGACTTTTGCTGGTGTTTGGCCAGTTGATTCATTAACAGCAGATCTATAGGCCATTGCGAAGAACGGAAGGTACTGGTCCCAGTCTCGTTGATGATTGGACACCATCTTTGTCAAATACTTGCCGACTGTCCTATTCATACGCTCCACCATTCCATCCGATTGCGGGTGATAGGCCGTGGTTCTTGTCTTCTTCATGCCTAGTTTATCACAGATTCCTTGAAATAGATCGCTCTCAAAGTTCCTTCCTTGGTCACTATGGATCTCCAGAGGTACTCCAAATCGGCTGATGCAGTCTTTGATTAACACATCTGCAATAGTGGCGGCCTTCTGGTCTGGAATTGCGTAGATCTCCACCCACTTCGTGAAGTAATCCATTACCATCAACATGTATTTGCATCCATTGTCACTTTCTGGAAATGGCCCGGCAATATCCAAAGCTATTCTTTCAAACGGACTTCCAACATTGTACTGTCTCATAGGAGCCTTTCTTTTCCGGTAGGGTCCGTTACTTGTAGCAAATGTAGTACATTTCTTACACCAGTCCTTCACATCGTCGGAACTATTCATCCAATAAAATCGTTCCCGAATTCTCTGAAGGGTCTTCTTTACACCAAAATGCCCTCCTGATGGACTGTCGTGTAACTGACGAAGTACTTCGGCTACTCTGCTCTTTGGAATTACCAACTGTGTTCTCCTCACTGAACTATCATCATTTTCTATTACTCGTTTAAGCAAGCTGTCTTCCAAGATAAATGAGTCCCACTGGGCCTAATACGTCTTAACTACTGAGCCTAGGCTTGATATTTCTTGCCAAGATGGTCGACGATTTTCTTCTTTCCATTTTCGAATCTTCTGTAAAACTGGATCTTTTTCTTGTTCTTCCTTGATCTTGGTAGGCGTCCACTCGTCGTTGACCACTGTTGTTCTTAGTACTGCTGCTTCCTTTGACTCTGTTTTGTTGCAATGGGAACATTCTGCTGGACACGGTCTTCTAGATAGAGAATCAGCGTTCCTGTGGCTAACTCCGGCCCGATGCTCGATCTTGAAATCGTATTCCTGAAGTCGTTCAATCCATCTGGCTATCTGACCCTCTGGATTCTTAAACTGCATTAACCATTTAAGGGCGGCATGGTCGGTTCGGATTAGAAACTTCCTTCCATAGAGGTATTGATAGAAGTGTTCTACTGATTTCACTACTGCTAGAAGTTCTCTTCTCGTGACGCAATAATTTCGTTCAGGTTTTGAAAGCACTTTACTAAAATATCCAAGGACTCGTTCCTGTCCTTGAATCTGCGACAGCACTCCTCCAATTCCCACATTACTTGCATCCGTATCTAAGATGAACTTTCCTTCGGGCAGTGGATACCCTAATATTGGTGCTGTAATTAAATGCCTCTTCAAAGTTTCAAAGGCCGTTCGGCAGTCTCCATCCCAGCAATAATCTCTTGCTTCCTCTGTAAGTCGCGTTAATGGCTTAGCGATATCTGCAAACTTCTTAATGAACCTCCGGTAGTAAGTACATAGTCCCAGAAAACTTCTCACTTGATGTTTATCAGTTGGTTCAGGCCATTCCTTAATGGAATCGATTTTTCCTTTGTCCACGGCCACTCCTTCTTTGCTGACTATATGGCCAGATAATTGACTTTACTTTGAAATAGCTGGCATTTCTTGGGGTTTAACATTAACTAGGCAGCTTTAAGTCGATTAAAAACGTCTTCTAATTTCTTCAGGTGGTCTTCAAACGTCTCCCCCAAAACGATTATGTCGTCTAAATATACCAGGCACGTTGTCCAAGATAACCCTCTCAACACATTTTCCATAAGCCTCTCAAATGTCGCAGGAGCATTACAGAGTCCAAACGGCATAACGTTGAATTCCCATAATCCAGATCCTGTCGTGAAGGCCGTCTTCTCCTTGTCCACTTGATCCATTTCTACCTGCCAATATCCAGACTTCAAGTCCAACGTAGAAAACAATTTACTTCCAGCCAATGTGTCCAACGTGTCGTCGATCTGAGGCAGAGGATAACTATCTTTCTTGGTAACATGATTCAACAAACGGTAGTCCACACAGAACCTCGTGGTTCCCTCTTTCTTCTTGACCAGGACCACTGGAGAGACCCATGGGCTCGTAGAACGTTCTATCACCCCGTCTTTCCTCATTTCTTGAACAATCCTTTCAGCTTCCTCTCTCTTCGCCTGTGGTAATCGTCGAGCTGTTTGACGAATTGGCCTAGCGGTACCAGTGTCAATTTTATGTTTGACAACTGTCGTTATTCCTGTCTTTCCTCCTTTCGGTACGAATATGTCACGATATTGCCGAAGAAATTCCCTTAATTTCCTTTTCTCCACTTGATTTAGAGATTGGCCTGCAACTGCAACCATTTGGTCGAACTTGTCGTTGGAATTATCTGATGTTGTTGTCTGACGGATTATGGACGTCACGGGTACACAAGTTCCTACTTTTGTCTCCTTCTTGGTGGTTACTGGGTAGTCATTGACATTAATCAATCTCACGGGAATTTCTTTAGCAGAAGTAACCAATTCCTTTCCAATTATGATTCCTTGGCCAACCTCCTCGTCGTGGTTCCATGGCTCTATCATAACAGGTCTTCCTTCTTCCACAATTCCCTGTAGCCGCGCTACGATGATCGTTTCACTCCTCGCAGACACAACAGTATCTTCTTTAATGGCTGCTAGCACAGTGCTGTCATCGTGTGGATGAAGAAACACCTCCTCGTTGCCAACTTTGATTACCCTATTCTTAAAATCCAATTGAAATCCATGCAAATTCATTACGTCCATTCCTAATATAACATCTTCTTCGATGTCTGCAACTATGACAGTATGGACGAACTTTTCTGTTCCAATCCCTAATTGTATCTGAATTTCTCCATGGGTGTTGGCGTTTTCACCTGTGGCAGTCCGCAGTCGCAACCTCGTTGGTAAGAGTTTCTTACGGCTGTTTAAAACTTACGGTCGTATAATGGTCTTGGTCGCTCCGGTATCCACCAACAATGTATAATTTTTACCATTTATTTCTCCATCCACATATACACTATCTTCACGACATTTCAAAGAAGCTATTAGTATGAGAGGGTCTTTGGAAAGTTGCGGGTCGAAGCTGCCCCCCTAAGGCCGACCCGTTCTAGTTTTCCTGCTGGTGAGTCTCTTGATTGTTATTGTACCTAGGGTACTTACATGAACTCCGTACGTGTCCCATTTCCCCACAGTTCCAGCACCTTATGGTCTTCGTTTTCTTGGATGCAATGTCTTTCATCATATTAACAAGCTGGTCAAGTTTGTCCTCATCCTGTTCCTCTTTCACAGTCCTCACTTTACTGTACCCACCAGAGCCCTGGGTAGCTGATTCGTATTCGAGGGCGGCAGAAAAGACATCGACCAGAGTCTTGTGACCAGCTAATCGCAGTGTTCTTTGCATTTCATGATCACGTAGGCCATCAGTAAATGTTTGAACACCCAACTTTTCCATCATGTCTTCGGGAGCTGTTGGATATGCATATCGTACCAACGTGGCAATATCCACCTCGTATTCTTGAAGAGCTTCATCTTTCTTTTGTCTTCGATTTTTAAACTGCGACTGATAGACATGCTCTAAATGTTCGTGCCCGTATCGCATATTCAGTCTCTTTTTAAGCTGCTCGAAGTCATCTGTCTCCTCTACGGCTATGGTCTGGAGGACATCCAAAGCGTCGCCTCGAAGAGCAATAGTGAGGTTTACAGCTTTTTCTTTTTCGGACCATCCGTTCGCTCTGGCCGCCGATTCGAACTGTTTCATGTAGTTGTTCCATGATGACTTTCCGTCGAAATTTGGCACCTTAACACGGGCATGACCTACACTCCCTTCAACTATCGACCGTGGCTCCAGTTTGTATTTGGTTTCATCGTCTTTGATGTCTGTTAAGATGGGTTCCATCCCTTTGTCTACTTTTTCCGTTTCTTCCATTTTCTTTTCTATTTCCTTGATCTTTTATTCAAAAGTAGATTTTATGGACGATATCTTGTCGTCAAAATCCGAAGTGACTTTAGAGATCTTGTCAGTCATCTTGCTTTCAAGGGATGAAATATCACCCGAAACTTTCAAAATATCACTAAAAACTCTATGTTCTAACGATGTAATGTCTCTCGAGACTTTCAAAACATCCGAGGAAACTTATGAGATTTCACTAGAAACTTTGCTCTCTAACGACGTAATGTCTGTCGAAACTTTCAAAACATCCGAGGAAACTTGGGAGATTTCACTAGAAACTTTGCTCTCTAACGATGTAATGTCTGTCGAAACTTTGTTCTCTAGCGATGTAATGTCTGTCGATACTTTGTTCTCTAATGATGCAATGTCTGTCGAAATCGACGAGATCACAGCAGCATGCTTGTCTTCAAACAAATAGGTTTCTGGATCTTTACCCTCTTCCTGAAGAGCGTTCTTTAGACGTTCGACCAGATCAGCCTTTTTCCCAGTAGAACTCGGATCCCTTTCTTCCAATTCAAGTCTCAGGTCTGCAATTTTTAGCTTACACAAGGTAGACATGATCACACACTTTATTTATTACGATTTATATTTTATTTATTTTTAAAGGTTCCACACTCTATTTAAACCGAAAATTTACGTTGATATTTATTTCAAGTATCCTCACTTCTGCACCATTTTGTTACGCGATTGACTCTACTATTTTATTGTTTATGTTTTTAGGCACAAGTTTAATTTAATTGACTTTATTTATTTTTAATAACTTACACTTAAAGAAATAAAGAACACTGAATTTATATCCTTTAATAACACTAATTTACAAACTTAACATTAAAATACTGCATTATTTTTATTCGTTACAAAATAACCACGGCTTTATTAAAGATTACACTAAAACAACAATTTATCTAAATGTCTAATATGTACAATTTACATTTACATTTATTTCGCGTCCGAACATCGAAAATGTTACTCGACCGACGACTACAAATTTATAACTAACTCTAATTTCAAAAAATGTCTCTTTATATAGTTATAAAAATTAATCTACTGATTTCCAGAAAAAATCGAAAGAAATGTATTATTTACAAAGCAATAAAAAAAGGTGTATTCGGTGATCTTCTAGATATGCCGATATGTAACAGCTGTCTCGCCGACGAACAGGGTTTCAGACACTTCGGCGCCAGAGAGTTCTGGCTTTGACAGGACCGGCCTGGGACCGTGACCATATGTTAAGTGATCTGATAATGACCACGCAAAGGAACAAGCATATTTTGGTGATGGTTGATATATTTTCAAAATACGTAAAGTTATACAGTTGCCGTACAACAAAGGGGGAAGAAATAATGAGAAAGATTGACAATTTTATAGCCACCGTAGGAACACCAAGAAGAATTCTTTTAGACAATGCGACGTGTTTCCGGAGTGAGCGTTTCAAGGGACAGCTTCAAGACAGGGGAATAGGGACAAATTTCGTCAGTATCCGACATCCTCAAAGTAATCCTTCAGAGCGTTTTATACAGGAGACTACGAAATTCCTTCGCATTGCTGCAAATGGACAACATAGACGATGGGACAGGAAAGTGGCAGAAATAGAAAACTACTTAAACACCATTCCAAGTACGGTGACAAAAGAGACTCCGTAATATATCATGAAGGGTGTTATGCCATTACGGCCATGGGAAGAACCTGAGCAGAGGGAATACCAACGAGTTTTGGAAACTGTGCAGAGGAGGCTGCAGCGCAGTAATGAAAAATATCTCCAAAGACAAAATCATAATAGGAGACGACGTCCAGTGACTTTTCAGAAGGGAGAAAAGGTGCTTGTGCATTACGAGTATCAAATCTCACTGGGGACGTTTGCGCAAAACTAATGCCTATTTTCGAGGGTCCATACATCGTGCACAATGAAAATGGAATAAACAGTTATGTTTTGAGGCATATGGATTCAGAAAAGATACGAGGGGTTTACAATATCCATGATGTGTACAAATACCACGAATAAAGACAAATGCATAAAATTTAAGGTAGGATAAGAGAATTAGATTAGGATAATATGATAACAAGAGAAAAGTTTGTTGTCGAGAGAAAATAATTTCTTTTGCACTGATTAAAAATGATTTTATCTCAAAACAAGGCGGGGATGTTATTGTGTTTTCAATTTATCAATCAAAAGGCAAAATAAAAATTAAATTAAATTTTTTTAAAATAACGCGGGCACATAAATTTGATACACCCTGTATATTGAGCTGTAAATATTTATTAGAATTTAGTTTGGATGTAAGTGGATTTCTCTTTTAATGAGCTTTCCGATGAACCATTAAAGATTTTGTGAATAATTAAAGTGAAAAGGACGATGTATTTAGGTTTAAAATGTTAAAAGATTGTTTATTACGGGAACTATAGAATCCACAGGTAGAGGTAATTATCATTTTCTAGAAAAATGGTTTAAAAGAAAGTTTGGAATTTTAATATCTTTGTTTCACCCCGAATAAATGTTGTAGAGTTCCCCGAAAGTAATTAGGATGGTCGGAATAATTTTGAAAATGACTGTTTGTTTGTCGAATGGACAAGAGAAATGTTTCTGATTCTTGGCAATTTGGAAGGGGAAAAGTGGTTTGAATGTTGAGTGAGTTTGAGAATGAAAGTAGGATGTGATTGGCATCGCTGAGGAGCAGTTCGACGTTTTCGTGGATAAGTAGTTAGCAAGTACCAGTGGTTGTTTGATAGTGGAGAATAGTGCTGAAAAGTGGAACGAGAGACAGATCAAATTGTGACGAAATACCTCTTTGGTTCTGTATTATTGTGAGAAGGAGAGCAGAGAATTTTTAGAGTTTGTGGGAATCGAGTACTGGTCCAAAGAGGCTTTGGCTCGTTGGAGAATTGGTGCTGGTATGCTGATAGTTTTGAAGCTGGAGAACTGAGAGGGCTTTGATGAGTAGCCTTTAACATAGTCAACGAGGGAGAGCTGTTTTGGGTCACGAGAAGACATCAGAGTGAGTGAAGCAAAAGGTCAGTCAACTTATGTGAAAGATATTTTTATGTTCGGAAACTAAAATTTTGAGTAAAAAGCATATGAATTAAAATTCCAATATTTCAAAAAGTAAATAGGAAATATAGGTAATCTTGCGAATACATAAATTTGTTTTGTTTCTTTGTTTTACCAAAGTCATCGGGAACAAACCGATAAACTGTTTTTTTAACTAGAATTAAGTGGTAAAAATTTCATTCGGACATCTGTGTCCACAGGTTTTAGATTTCATAGATTTTTAGAGTATTGGTTTTGATAAATAAAAGACAATTCTGTATGTTTATTTTATATTTTGCTTTATTTCTTTTTCCTATTTTATCCCGATTAGGATCAACTAAGAGATACTGAAACCACGAGAGAAGATAAGTATAACGTAAGATAATTTAGACTTTTTTTTATGTATGATTTGCGACAATTAAATAATTAATCAAATAAATAATAATTAATATAAAATTAATAAGAAGCAGATCATAACAATACGTATTAAAAAATAAGCTTACGAATATCACACGACAGTAAGAATAAATAAGAAAATAATGAGACTAAGTTTTCACTCTAGTGGCACATAGAACATCCCACCAGAATGAAAACAATGGGAACCTTCTCTGGTTACACCTCCGAGGCTTCTACAATTTGCAAGCCATACGGATGCTGAGACTAAGGAAGATGAGGGAATTCTACAATTTACAATTCACGTCCCATCTGCTCAGCGCGGTAAAGTTCCAACGAGAATGGTTCCCTTGATACTCTTCTTCTTCTTCAGGTGCCATCTCCGCTACGGAGGTTGGCAATCATCATAGCTATTTAAATTTTAATTTTAATTTTTTAATTTTGATACTCCACACAGAGTAAATGTAAATCAAAAATGAATAACCATTTTCAATTTCGTTGCAAAACGGAAATATAGCCGAACCATATTCCAGTCCAATCAGAGAGTGCTGCAAGCACCTCTACCATAAGTTTCGAAACCGGTAGAGGTTCTTGCAGCACTCTCTGATTGGACTGGAATATGGTTCGGCTGTATTTTCGTTTTGCAACGAAATTGAAAATGGTTATTCATTTTTGAAGAAAATAATGCTTCATTTTTACTCAAATTTGTTTTCATTGGGCAATAGCCACTCGAGCCCTGCGGGCTCTCGTGTCTATTGCCAGACAACAAATTTTCGAAAAACTGTAGCATTATTTTCAATTTATTCTCACTCTCTTGTTATATTATACCCGATAATTTTTGATAATTTCTCGTCGTCAAGTATATTACGTCAGATGCCCTTCGTTGTGATGAAAAATACATTCAGCGACATTCAGTGACATTAATGACAATTAATGTTTTAAAAATTATAAAAGTGATGACTTTCAACCGTCAAATATTTATAACAACTGTGTGTTTAATTGTACTAATTTGTACTTACATAAATAAATTACAATAAGATTTTGGTTTTGAACAGTCCTATTCATGAAATAATCGCAACAAATTGCACTCGATCTCTAAAATTAATATAGAATTTTAGAGCTCTTGTGCAATTACTACTGATAATGTACGGTGCGGTAAATCATTACCATATATAGGGGAGTGAAATTAGAACGAAAACATGCATTGTTTCGGAAAAATTCAAACAAGCTTATATTTTTCTAAAACTTTTTTTTTAGTTTATATACATGTTAAAGTAAAAAGTTCTACTCGCGGATTTGGCCGCTAATTGTTTATTGATTGTTTAAACAATAACAACTGTTTTGTATTAATAATTTTAAAAATATCGTTAAATTCATCATTTTACTTTGATCAAATATGTTTTTATTTTGTTTTTCATTATACTGAATCCAAATATGGCATTACAATTTGAAAATTCTTATACAGAAGCTCTTATACAGTATGTCTGCGTAGCTAGGAACCACATGTAAAACTTTTTTATGATCAATTTTACGAAAAAAAGTTATTCTTCATAAAATGCTCTGGAAAGTCAATAATCTAAAATTCAATCATCAGATATCAAGTTTTATCAATTTTATACGAGTTTTGTCAAAAATATGAATTTCGTTAAAGAGTAAAGTACCTTTATATTTCAGAATATCAAAAAATGCTATTAAGTTGTTTGAAATTAAAAACTATCTTTAAATATACAATTACATTATGCTAATCGAGCAGCAATATACAGCTAGGAGCTTTGAACTCGCTACTTTGGTCAAAAACCATGTCAAAAGAAAAGAAAACACAGCTTTATAATAGCATCTTTAAAAGCGTGGTACTGTGTGGATGTGAAACCTGGCAACTGAATAAGCGAACAGAACAGAAGTTGCTTGCACTGGAAATGGACTTCTGGCGAAGATCGGCCTGCATCTCCAGAGTCTCACATATAACGAATGAACGGGTACGAGATGTTATGAATAGAAAAACAAACATAATTGAAGAAGTCCAACAAAAACAACTTTGTTGGTATGGCCATGTACAAAGAATGGAGGAACATCGACTCCCAAAGCTAATAATGGAATGGCAACCCCCGGAAAGAAGGAAAAGGGGCAGACCGAAAACAACCTGGATAAGTGGAATCCAGAAAGCCATGTCTGAGAGAGATCTCCGACCAGGAGATTGGACAGATTGACGCGGCTGGAGAATAGTAACCGGAAGGCGCAGGACGCTATAAACCGGTGTTATATATATTATGCTAATCGAAAATTGTTTTTCAATTTTTTCTCAAATTACGGATACTCATCATCATTTTATTACAATTATGATAACTATTTTATTATCACTTTTACGAAAAAAAGTTATTCTTCATAAAATGCTCTCCCTGATCTAAAATCTGAGATAAAACCATCAGATATTAAACTATGAATTTTTCTTAAGAGTTAAGTGCCTTTATTATTCACAATATTTTAATTAGAAGGATGTAGTTGAACACTAAAACAAATTTTGTAATTCCAAACAACTTTTCTTAATAACAGTTTTTGATATTGTGAAATTTAAGGATACTTTACTCTTGAGTGAAATTCATATTGTTTGACATACCTCGTATAAAATTCATTAAATTTGATATTTGATGATTGCGTCTTAGATTATATACGATGCAGAGTATTTTATAAAGAATAACTGTTTTTTCGTAAAACTGATAATAAAAAAGTTATTAATAGGTTCCAAGTTACGCAGACATACTGTATAAGAGCTGAAAAAAATTTTTTTGCTAAACATTTATTGTTGTTGAAGTTTATTATTAAATGTATTTTAAGTAAGTTTTACAGAAAAAAGTTTTGATCACTTTATATAAACATTTTTTTAGCTGGTAATTTTCGGTTTTTGTATTACATTTTTGTTATCTTTCTTAATTTTCTCAAAAAGAAATAGTCTATTTCATTTCTAAAGTAAAATAATTAAGTGAATTTTAAAAATTACATCCTAGCCTTTAAAAAAGCACTTACAAAACTGTAATATATTTGTTCAAACTTGAGTAATACCGTCTTAAAGTGGTGGTAATTCTATAAAACTACGAAGATTTCAAAAATTACATTTTTTAAGAAGTCATATCATTTGAATTAAATTTTTGAGATTTTTTTTAAATGAAACATCATTTATTATGATACTTGAAAGGTAAGTTGTGCAAAATTGAGGGTTTTATAAGAAAAATTGTATTAGTTACACATTTTTAAATAATTTTTAAACAAAATTCATGTAACGGTCATTTTCCGCTCCTACCGTACTTACGCCCACACATTTAATTTCTTTTTATTATAACCATGAGATAGCTTAATTATTCTTCTTTTAGGTTCAATTTGTAAAATTTCATTTGATCCATTAGTTAAAGAATTACATTAAAAAAACTCAACCATGCACTTCGCCGTACGCTAGTTTACAGTGCGCCAATGTTTGTGAGAATGGTGACTTTAGCGTTATAAATAAAAAATTATGGAAGATACAGATTTAATTTTAGAAAATTCTTTATATAAGATTTTGTTTGTAAAATTTTCTGAATTTTTCAATGGTTGTCAGTTTTGTTCTAAAATTTATATTTTCGGAGTTATTTAAAAAAACATCAAACTTCGTAGTTCATTTGTTTAATAAAAAATGAAGCACCCACTTCTCGAGTAGAACTTTTTGATATGTTGTTTATTAAACATTTCTTAATGAAATTACAAAAAGTTCTATCTTGTTTGATTTTTTCCGAAGTGAAAATCTATAAACATTCCCCTAATCATTATTCAGTCTATCTCTTATAACATGTCGATTCCGAGAGTGATGCTGTTGAAATTTGTGAAGGGTTTTTGCAAAATTTTATTGCAACCTATGAAGAGTTACCTAGGCTATGTTTTGAGGTAGCTCCCGTATGAAACAAATTCTAATTCGGTTTCTTTGCAGATTCCTGTTCAAAAATACCCCTTTAAACAAATCAGAAGGGTGCTTGGCCAAATTATTGGGCAGAAATTGTTTTAAACAAAGGACCCCGCAGAAACCTTATGGAAAATGGCTCTCTGTCAAATGCTCTGAAACTTTAGGTTCTGGTAGTCCTTGATGTAAAAGTAAACTTAAATTTAGGCACCTGACAATCTCAAAAATAATAATGTACACAAAATATATTGAGCATGCCCATGCCCAGTTGCTTTTCTCTTATTTTCTATGGGAATAAGAGAATTTTTTGACTTATTTTCAACTAAAATAGTAAATTGATATCACAAAGTATTAATTTGTAAAATTGTGTAAACTCTTCTGATTTGTGCGTTTTATTCACCTTGTAAAGATTTTTTTTCTGTCACTGTATACCTGTGGAGCTAAATAACACCAGAATCATGGATTTGCACACAATAATGAAGGACAACAAACCGTTTGTAGGCTAAATGTTTATTACTTGTGAATAAATATTTTTTTCTGCAAGTTTTCTTACATTGCATTATAGTCCGCAAATCCTTCAGGAATTTTCGGTAGACTGCACACTATAATAGATATTCACAGGTAGACCGCATCGTCGGGGTAGACCACATACTATAGTAGCACCATAAAAACTGTGCTAAACCGGTGTGAACGGTGTGTGAAGCTAAACCTATAGGGAAAATCAGAAGAGGCAGACCAATAAAAGAGTGGAATAGCGGTATAGCAGAAATATTACAAAATAAAGGCAAATCTTGGCAATAAGTAGTGATATTGATTATAGTTACTTTTAAGTATTCGTTACAAATCGTTACTTTTGTATAAAGTAATCATTTACAGTATTCGGTACTTTGATTACTATGATTACTTTTTTGATACTTTTGTATTTGAGTACCGGTAATCATATCGAGAATCGTATTTCTCAGTAGGTAGGTATTTTGTATAAAGTAATCATTTACTGTATTCGTTACTTTGATTACTATTATTACTTTTGTTACTTTTGTATTTGAGTACCGATAATCATATCTAGAATCGTATTTCTCAGTAGGTAGCTATTTTGTATAGGTATTCCGATATAACAACGACCTTCACCGATCTGTTTAAGGGATAAAAATGATTTGATTACTATGATTACTTTTGTTACTTTTGTATTTGAGTAGGTACCAGTAATTATATCGAGAATCGTATTTCTCAGTAAGTAGGTATTTTGTATAGGTATTCCGATATAACAACGACCTTCACCGATCTATTTAAGGGATAAAAATTATTTGATTACTATGATTACTTTTGTTACTTTTGTATTTGAGTATATACCGGTAATCATATCGAGAATCGTATTTCTCAGTAGGTAGGTTTGTGTACATTGTGTAGGTATTCCGATATAACAACGACTTTCACCAATCTGTTTAAGCGATAAAATTGATTTGATTACTATGAATACTTTTGTTACTTTTGCATTTGAGTACCGGTAATCATATCGAGAATCGTATTTCTCAGTAGGTAGGTATTTTGTATAGGTATTCCGATATAATAACAACCTTCACGAAGTACGAAGTAAGGGAGCCTTCAAGTATTACGTAACGCGATTTTTAAAATTTTTTACCCCCCACTACGTAACGCACTCTTATGGGAGTTTAACTATTGCGTAACGCAATTTTTAAAGATTTTTGACCCCCCCAACCTGCGTTACTTAATACTTGAACGGTCCCTAATCAGAGTAATCAAAGTAATCGAAGTAGATACAATAGTCGTTACTCGCACTGTTACGATTGGTACGAAGTAATCAGAGTAATAAAAGGTGATATAATAGTAGTTACTCGCTCTGATACGATTGGTACGAAGTAACGAAGTAATTAGAGTAATCAAAGTAACGATTAGCCTCTCTGTATAGTAATCGTTACTTTCGGTATTCGTAAGTAACGAGTACTTCGTAACGAATAGTTACTTTTTCAACATCATTAGCAATAACCAAGACAAATTGTGAAGAACAGAAACGAATAGAGAAAATTGATCAAAAGCTAGAAGCACCTCTCTAGACACCTAACGATAGAAGAGGAACGATTATGAATGTAGATATGTCCTTTTTACGATTTCTAAGTTGTAAGTGGAAATGTCAAAAAGTATCGGATCAATTTTTAAAACAGAAAAAGAGTTTATAAGTAATTTTTTATTTTTGGCAGAATGTTATAATACGGTCTACGGTCTATGGTCTACTTTCATCATCATAAGTGGCTCGACAGTATGTTGTGGATCTTGGCCTGCTCGCAAAGAAGTCGCCACTGCTGTCGATTACTGGCAAATTCCTTCCATCTTCTGACCCATAGAATATTTCGGTATTCTTCCACATCATCAATCCAGCTTCTTCGTGGTCGCCTCTACTTCTTGTGCCCTCTGGTTTTGAAAATGTTAATCTCTTCGTGAATTCGTGATCTGACATCCTAGCAACGTGTCCAGCCCATTTATGTCTCTGCACTTTAACGAACTTCACAATATCTGGATCGGTGTATAACTGATATAGCTCAAAGTTGTATCTTCGACGCCATAGCCCATTTTCATTTACGGCCCCAAAAATCGTTTTAAGAATTTTTCTCTCAAAAATACCAAGAAGTCTTTTATCATTTTGAGATAAGGATGGTCTCCTTTAGGGGTCTACAAACCCAGAACATTTCAAGTTGAAGCGTGTTTTGCTGAAAAAAAAAGTTAAGCAAAACGTTGGTAAGAGAGAAAATATTTATTTTGGACATTTGTGTTTAAGAATTTGATCTGTACATTATATCTGCTTGATTTTTCAATGAGAAGGTGCGTTCTTGGAAAGAAAAAAATGAGCAATTTAACGTTAGAACAAGCAGCCCAAATCGTAGCTTTATTTGGAGATGGACGATCGCAGCAATATGTTGCCTATGTTCTAGGAATCCAGCGTTTGAAGAGCTTTCAGAAAGTATAGAGAAACTGGAACTTATACAAGAAGACCAGCTCCAGTCCACCCCATGTGCACGAATCCCACAGATAACCGTTATTTACGTCTGCAAACTTTGAATACACTTCATGTTACAGCTAGACAACTGCAAATTGATCTTTTCACAGTCCGTAATGTGCGAATAAGTGTCAATTCGGTTAGAAACAGATTAAGGGAATTTGGAATCAGAGCCATAATGCCTGCTACTGTTCAGTTGTTAACGAGGGCACACCGTAACACACGTTTAAGATTGGCAGGAGAACATGCCGATTGGGATATTAACGATTGGGCTAATATTCTTTTAAAAAAGAAGTAGGTTGAATGCTCGAATATACGGGATCGATAGGAATAAAAGTGTCATTCATTGTTATTTCATTTTGACTTGCTAAGATGTAGCATAATTTTATTTAATTAACTTTGATCTGTTTGTTCTTCGTCCAGTGTGTGTATATGCATTTATCAGTTTCAAATTTTTAAAATTTCTTGCCAACGTTGCACTTTGCTGGGATATCTTCCTAATTTGACTAATCTTCCTGATGATGCTAAGTTAGCGAATGTATACTTGGCTAGATTTAATAAACTAGATGCTCGAAACCTGCCTTTTATTCCTATAGATTCCTAATATTCTTTTTACTGATGAGTCAAAATTTGCATTTTGTGGACCGACAGTTTACTGACGCGCCGATGAACGATTTTCTCAGTGTAACATAAGAGCAGCTAGAAATTTTGGAGGTGGCTCGATTATGATATGGGGAGGCATCTGTTTTGCAGATCGCACAGAATGAACTGGGTATCGTAGGGGGTCCCCGACAGCTGGTTGGTATATAAGAGAGGTTCTTGAAGAAAATGTTGTCCCTATTGTTCCAATTTTTGACAGCGCTCGTCCGCACGTTGCTAGAATAACATTGCAATACCTTCAACAAGTTGGTATTCAAGTTTTTGATTGGCAGCAGTCAGCACAGATCTAAACCCAATTAAGCATGTTTGGGACTGCCTAGAAAGATGCATAAGAGATCGTATCGTCGTTCCAGATAACCTCCAGATAACCAGAACTGGGAAATGTTTTAACGGAAGAATGGGAAAATTTTGATTTGGAGTAATCATTATCATTTTACTGGAATAAACCACTGTTAATAATATTCCTACGTTTAGTAGAAAAAATATGTTGGAACATGAAAGGAAGCCCTAATACAATTTGGAGAAAAATGACCAGTAGTATTATTAGAGAGACTGCTATTGAAATACTTGGGAAAACGTCAGGAAAAAAGTTTGAGGATAAAAGAGACTTGGTGGTGGTCAAACGAAGTAGAAGGAAAAATAAAAGAGAAGAGAAAATTATATAAAAAGTGGCAAGAAACCAGATCCGACACAGATCTTCAAAACAACTATATCGTGGCGAAAAAGGAAGCGAAGTGGGCAGTGAAAAAGAAAGAGGAACAACGAATGCATGTGGCGGAAATGAGAATGCTTAGATGGATGAGTGGAGTGACAAAGAAGGATAAAATTAGAAATGAGTATATTAGGGGAAGTCTAGGTGTGACACCAATTGATGCCAAAATCAGAGAGCATAGGTTAAGATGGTTTGGTCATGTTCAACGTCGAGACGTTAATCACCCAATACGAAGAGTAGCTGAAGTGCAGATTCCTGGAAGGAGTAGGAGAGGAAGACCAAAGAAGACCTGGGGGGAGACGATAAGGCAGGGCATGTTGGTAAAGGTGATTGACATTGATATGACCCAAGATAGAATTGTGTGGAGAAATGCAATTAGGGAAGCTGACTCCGCATAGGGATAAGGCAAATAGAGAATGATGAATAATATTCCTACGTTTCACTCCCTAGCATTTCCAAAAAAATTTAGGAGATACTAATTAAAATTTCTAGACTTTTAATACTTAATCCATTTATTTCATACTTTTTGTGACTAGTGTATTTGATTATAATTGCGTTTGTGTTTAATTTCCAAATAGTATAATAATTTCAATTTTGCTTTCGCTTCAGCAATTTACAGGCATTTTTACTGATTATTCTGTTTACTGTTTATTAGTGATTCTGTCCCTAACACCTTTAATTAAAAATATATTTTTAACTAATTAATAGTTTTATCTTTTAATAAAATGTAAAAGTTATTTAATGTTATGGTTGTATCGTTTAATTCTTTTTTATTTCTACCAGTAAACAGTATTTTTAAATCACGTTTCTTTGCCCTTTGGCTATTTTTACTATATTTGCTTGTTTAAATAAACCATCTATCATATCTGCAGAAATCCCGCAGTTTCTCTCCAGCTATTCCCCGACCTTTCATTTCCCAGAAAAACAGTGTATAAGCAAACATCTCTTCCAAAATGTTTTGACAGCATCATAATCCCCCATGATAGTGTTGTAGTTCGGATAACAAATCGACAAAAATGGGTGTTACACCACCCACAGAACTGTAATCCCGTATTCAAAATGACAACCGGTATTATTGTCACTTAATACAATTGCCGAAAAGCCTAACCCCAGCAGGGAACGTTACAAGTCCGGAAGTGATGACTGCAGGGTTGGTCTCAGATATTCTATAACGCATTTATTTGATTCTGATATTTCTGACATTTAAATGGGGTCGCAATAAATCGAGTAATGAGTGCACTAATGGCAATGGCTGGTTTTACCAACGACAAATAGTAGTTTGTTCGATGAATAAAGTTATAAGACCAATAAACTGACAGATCTACGTCTCACTAACGTCAAATAACATTTTATTTATTTATTTATCAAATAAGTATTTACTCTTCGAATAAATTGATAAGTTCATCTCGCTTAAATATCTACATATAACAAAGCAAATTCGTCAGTTTCACTTTAAATTATAAAACTTGCATTAAAACACAAAAAAAATTATAATCGACTAATAAATTTTATTCGACGAATAACTATTTATTGATTTATTTGTTGTTGGTGAAACCGGGCCTAAGAACTGGCAAAATAACACTAAAAAACCGAAAACATAATACGTTGTGAAATAAAAAGATGAAACTAGAAGAGGCGGGAAATTATCAATAGAAATCTATAAATTTACATTAATTGATAGTTTCCCACCTTTAGACGCATCGGAAGAGTTTGGCAACTACCACTGTGCAGGAGAACTTTATAAAATTCTCCTGTGACAGTTAGACTCCAACATATCTACCAATTTGCCCACCTCTAGCGGTTGAAAAGTTGAGCGGGAAGATCTGGTACTTACCCCACAAACAGCACAATCCGCCGAGACCGCTTTGCCTATTCTATTTGTGTAGGTGCCAAAGCTACCATGCTCGGTCAGAAACTGCGTCAGGAAGTAGTCCGTTTGCCAAACTTACATTCCCACCACCAAGGCCGCAGATGGGGAATAAGCTCCTTTGCCCACCTTGCCTTTCTGTTATCACTCACCCTTCCCTCTGCCGCTACTGTATCGTACTCTCTCTCTCTCTCTCTCTCTCTCTCTCTCTCTCTCTCTCTCTCTCTCTCTCTCTTTAATCTATATTTGCGTTCATCCCCCTAGAACACATTATCCTCGCTCGCTCTTTGCGCAACAGCACGATCGGTATCACCGTTCCAATAAAATAGAGTCTAATTTGAAGCCGTCCTATAGGCTCTAAATACCCTGAGAAGCATCTCGAACAACTTAATGTAGCGGTGTTCTGCATGCTACACCATACGGGAGCAGCGTAGTTCACCACCGACTGGAAAGCTTCATTTAGTACCCTTATTTTGGTGCTAGCTGGGCCTCCAATGTTTGGCATTAATCTCCATCCCTTCTACAATAAAGCGAAAAAAAAGATTTGTTCGTAGTTCATATATCGTTCTCTCTGATTTACTTACTAATACGATGCAGGGCTGTGTTAGAATCATTAGTCATATCCGTTTTCTGACTCATCTTCTCAACCAGTGCAAGATCATCGGCATAAACTACAAGAGTGAATCCTCTCGACATTTGTAGCTTAAAAACCTTGTCGTACAGGACATTCCATGGAGTTGTATCTAATACCGACCCCTGCGGATTATCCAACGACAACCTAATGCTGTCTTTTCCTTTATAGACCTCTCAGGAAAGTATCTGTCAACCACATTGACCAGGTACTTACTGACACCCAATTCTCTCAACCTGAACGTGATTTTTTCTCACTATGCTGTGTTAAAGACATTCTTGACGTCTAGTAATGTGAGATCCACCGTCTCATTGTCTCCTGCGTAACTAACGAGGTCAAATCTGAAACTGCATCGCAGGTGGATCTTTTGGCCTGAAAAGCATATTGGCGGTCGCTCAGCGCATGCTTTTCTTCCAGCTCTCGTTTAAGGCAGCTTTTCAGTTCGTGAACTAATTTAGCCACCAAACTAAGAAGGCCCATTGGCCTCCGAAAGCGCAATTCTGCCTAATTCCCTCCACCGTTCGAAATAACGACAACCTTAGCCTCTTTCAACGGAACTAAACACTGCTGTGGTTCGAGCATTTCGTTTAGCAGCCACAGGAAATCCTGCGGGTATCTTAGGGTGCGTTCACTACGGAAATCATCGCATCGTATCCTAGCCTAGAGCTTAGAATCCTACTCTTCATTTTGGTGAACGCTCGCATTTAAAATAATGCATCTGGCGATCGATAATATGGTACGAGCAGTACGAGGGATACCAGGGAGCGAGGGTCGGCGCCTTGTTGTGAGCACAACTTTAGTGCGGCGAGCCTTACTTTCTCTGGCATTAAGCGCTGGTTTCCTCGAAAGCGGTGCCGACAAACTGCGACCGTAACACTGCGATAAATGACGTCATGAAAAACTGTACCATGCAAAATAATAGGAGTGGTTTCCAAGGATGCGTTGGAAGCCACCGCTTGCTGAGTTTGCACATTCCATTGCCGCAGTGAAAAACCTTGAATTTTTCACCGTAATCTGACGTAATTCATCGCAGTGCTACGGTCGCGTGTGTCGGTGCTACTTTCGAGGAAACCACCGTCTCTGCCAGGTGCCTTTCGGATCTTCATCCGTCCAACGGACTCACCAAGATTCAACTCACTAAAAAGGTTCCGCATCTACGAAACCGGTAACCCTTTCGCGCCTATCGTCAACCTGATGAAAGAGCTTCCGTATTAAACGGAGCTTCTCCTATTATTTTTCCTTCATATTTTTCTTTTCAAGTGATAACGAGATCAGTTAAACATTAGACTTAGGAAAATGGATCCGGACACGATAATATTTTACCAATGTAATTCAATATATGCCGAGCCTGTAGAAATTTCAGAAATGACATCTAAAGCGGGTACTTGCAAATTTGTTGCTGGCAGGTTGTCAAGATGAGTTGTAAAACTATGCGAAATACAACATAATCGCATATACAAATAGAAGTACGAAGCAAACTTTTCCGGAATTAGCATATTTACTTATAGTAATCCTTTTTGGGAAAAGTTACCATGCCGTTATCTCCCTCGTCTATTTCCGACCTTCACTGTCGCCGCTAAATGATTTTCTTTGAGGGCATTTCCAGCTGTCGCCCTAGATAAAATTTTGAAAACAAATCAGTTGTGCCATTTTCATTTTTTAATTGGATTTGCAAACGAAATTTAGAACTCAAATTTTTTTAATTAAAATTGTTTTTCATGTTTTTCTACTTCCGCTGCTTGTTCATTGACAAAAAATAATATCTGTATGATGGAGGACTGCCACTCTATCTTTTGAGTGGTTTTTGCGTGATTTTTCTTTTGCTATTTGATCAAATCTGGTTGGTTTCATTCTATTTATCCGATTAGGGCATTCTCTTTCTGTTTACTATCCACTTGTTTATACCCTGTACATTACATTGTCTTTTGATGACTTTGCTTCTCTTTCGTTATCCTAGCGTTATCCTATAATTCTTCGCAGTATTCCCATCTTTTATTTCTTATTCACTGTTTCTAACATTCTTCGTGGCAAGTCTTGATTAACGGAAAATTTCATTTTCCGTTGGTATTTCAACTAACCTCATGGGTTCACTTCTGAATTGGGTCCTTTCCTGGCAATAAATTGTTTCCTGTTTCCCTTTGAGCGGGAACTCAAAATGTATTAATACTCATACGCTTATAAAACGCACCTGGCGGATCATAAGGGCCTTCAGATTTTACTCTCTTTCAACTTGTCTTGAGTGAAATGTCTTTCAATCTTTCCTATCAGCCTCTCTTGGCTAACTCTTGTTTTTTCCGACCTTGAATGGCGATTAGGTTTCCGACGGCAGACGGGTCACTATATTTCCTTCTACTACACCCTCTACTAACCGAACGATTACCGGTATAAGTAATCCCCCATTTGTTGGTCAACAGCTACGGGTGGAAGAACCGACACTTGGTAGGGCACTTCATTGCCCTGGAGCTCGGAAATTGACTCCGAAGACGGATGAACTAAATTAGCCAACGGCATTGAGATGTGGAAAGCCACGGGATGACTACCACATTAAAGATCCATAATGATATCCCCAGGACACCACAATTGCTGAAACCCCAAAACAAACGGCACTCAGTCCCGAGAGGGTGCTAAGAATCCCCCGGTCAGCCAATAATGTCCCAAAAGTGAAAATGATCGGTACGTGGAACATTCGAAGCATGTATCAAGCAGGCAAGGCAGCAAATATTATTCAAGAAATGACTCGCCTAAACATAGATATCTTAGGATGCAGTGAAGTTCGATGGCCAAATTCTGGCATAAAAATTATAGGTGAACACCATATCTATTATTCGGGAGATGACATACCAAGAAACAGAAATGGCGTAGCGATGATAGTAGAAAGGGAAATAGCCAAAGCAGTAATAGAATTTACGCCCATATCAGACAGAGTTATGCTATTGAAGATTAATTCAAGTTCCTCTAATATAAATATCATTCAGGTCTACGCACCGACATCCGAATCAACTGAAGAAGAAATAGAAAATTTCTACCAGACTCTAGAAAACTCTCTAAAGCTGACAAAAACACATGAGCTAACTATCATCAAGGGCGATTTCAACGCCAAAATAGGACAAGGTACGGTCGAGAATGTTGTGGGGTCATATGGTCTTGGCACAAGAAACGAAAGAGGAGAAAGGCTGATACAATTCTGCCAAGAGGCGGATATGGTTGTAATGAACATATTTTTTAAATTACATCCAAGAAGGCTTCATACATAGAAAGCACCCGGTGATACCCCAGGGAAAATCATAAGAAACCAAATTGATTTTATCAACATAAGCAAAAGGTTTAGAAATTCTGTCACCTCAACAAAAACATATCCAGGCGCCGATGTCTTCTCAGATCATAGTCTGTTAGTTGCAAATATCAACATACGACTAAAAATAATTCATAAGAAAATAAGACCCAAGATAGATATAAAACTACTGAAAGAAAATAACATCCAGAAAAAAGTAAAAACAGAGATTAATAAGAATTTTGCGAAAATAGTTGAAGACGCTCCTAGTGGCATAGAAGAACAATGGAACGAAATGAAGACATCTATTAACACACTTTCGCATGAATATCTTAAATAAGAAGAATATCAAAAAGAGAAAAGAAGCAAGAATGGATGACAGATAAAATATTGCAGACGATGGAAGAGCGAAGGAAAATAAAAGGTAGAAATGACAATGAATACAAAAAGTTGCATAAGAGTATACTAAGGGAAATAAAAGGGGCAAAAGAAGCATGGCTGATGGAGAAATGTACAGAAATTGAAACACTACAACGCAAAGATGACGATTTCCATATGCACAAAAAGATTAAAGAAGTACAGAACATCAGAAGACAACGCAATACAGGCATAGTCGTAGACGTAGAAGGTCAGAGTTTGACTACAATTGAAGATAAATTAAGAAGATGGAAAGAATATATGCAAGGATTATTCGAAGAAGCTGCACTAAGTCCGTATGAAATAGACAATCCATACGGCCCAGAAATAACAAACGAAGAAGTAACTATGGCCATTAAGCGGATCAAAGATGGGAAATCACCATGACCTGATGAGGTGCATGGTGAAATTTTAAAACTATTAGAGGAACACCAAATTACAGCTCTTACGAAGTTATTCAACAACATATATGAGACTGGTTACTTACCAAAAGACTGGCTACTATCAATATTCATTCCACTTCCCAAAAAAGCCAACGCTAGAAAATGTGAAGAACATAGATTAATTAGTTTGATGAGTCATGTACTTAAAGTACTCCTTACTATCATTCATTCGCGCATATACACCAAATTAGAAGAACAGCTGAGTGAAGTTCAATTTGGATTCAGAGCAGGACTCGGAACGAGGTAAGCACTTTTCAGCTTGCAAGTTCTAATACAGAGAGCCAGGGATGTCAACTGCGATGTGTATGCATGTTTCATAGACTTCGAGAAGGCATTTGATAAAGTCCCACATGGAAAACTAATCGATATCCTAAAAACATCAGGACTCGATGGTAAGGATATAAGACTCGTCTCAAACTTATATCTTCAACAAAAAGCAACAGTTCGATTTGAAAATGAACTGTCCGAAATCTTCACAGTCGAAAAAGGAGTCAGACAGGGTTGCATACTGCAACCAGCATTATTTACTCTGAAAACATCTTTAGAGAGGCCTTGGACGAATCAGAAGATGGTATTGCAATAAATGGACAACTTATAAATAATATTAGATATGCAGACGATACAGTATTGCTGGCAGATAGTGCGCAGGGGCTCCAAAGGATCATGGATAATGTTGTAGAAGCATGTAACAAATACGGCCTAAAATTAAACTGTAAGAAGACAAAAATAATGATCATTAGTAAAAACACCAACATAAACGCCCAAATTACAGTAAACAATGCACCCCTAGAGAGAGTACAGAAAATATGCTATCTGGGCTGCAACATTAAGGATACTTGGTATCATAGCTACGAAATAAAAACTCGTATTGAAAAAGCCAGAAGCTCTTTTAACAGTCTTAGGAAGATTCTGTGCAACTTGTCTTTAAGTATCAACATACGCATAAGAATTCTTAGATGTTACGTCTTTAGTGTCCTCCTATATGGAGTTGAAAGCTGGAGCCTGACAGCAGAAGATGCCATAAAACGGTTGGAGGCGTCTGAAATGTGGTGCTACCGACGTATGTTGAGGGTCTCATATATACACCACACAACTAATATAACTATTCTCCAGAGGCTAAGAAAAGACAAAGAAATAATTAACACCGTAAAGAACACAAAATTGGCTTACTTCGGCCACATTATGCGTAATGAAAAATACCGACTGCTACAACAGTTGATTCTACAAGGCAAGATTGAGGGCGGGAGAGGCCCTGGACGTAGACGTATACCCTGACTGTCCAATCTTAGGAAGTGGACTGGTCTAACGTCAACTGATCTATTTCGAGCTGCCGTAAATAGAATAAGATGGGTCAATGTGGTCGCCAACATCTCCAGAAGATAGGCACTTTTAGAAGAAGAAGTTTCCATTTTATTGAATTTTTTGAGTTTGGTAGTTCTTCATTCTTCTGGTATTTTATTATGTTTTATACTCTGGGTAATTAATGTTGTTAATTGTTCCGTGATAGTCACTCCACAATATTTTAACAGTTCATTTGGTAATGCATTACTGCAACTTTTCAAAATTTTTTGGCATTTCAGGTGTTTTTGGAAGCTCTCCTTTTGACTTCCTCCTTTGTAGTTAGTTCTGGTGTTTTTGGATCTAACGTCATTTGCTATCCCTCTGTACAGGGTGTTTCATTAAGAATGTCCAATCTCTGAATTGTAGATTTTAGACCTCAAAATATTAAGATTGAACCCAAATCATTTAAAAATGTGGCTTCTTACTGTGGCTCTTTACATTTTTAAGAAGTATTTTTATCCAGTACTTTAAAACTACATATTTAACGCATTCTTATCATAATTGGCAGACAGTGTGGCTACTATACACCCTACTAAATTATAATAAATAAACGTTTTTAGCTACTACCAGCGGCGTACAACAGGGGATAGTGAATGGTTGACCCGTCCCAAATTCTACGTCACTGGGGGAATGACTATTTTAGCGCAATTTTTCGATCCTCCAATATTTTCTATGTTAATAATATCCGTCTGATTGGTAATGATAAAGTCATTAGTTTTCGAGATATTTAAAGTTAAAAATGAAACGGCACAGTTATTTTGATTAATTTATGATATGATTCAAATGATTAGTATTTGAAAACTATTTGTACCCAATACTTTAAAACTATTAGACTTATCCTTATCATCCTTAACATACAGTGTAGGTACTGTACACCCTACTAAATTATGTTAAATAATCGTTTCTGGCCACTACCAGAGGCGTACGACAGGGGAAAATAACTGGTTGACCGTTCCCAAATTCTACGCCACTGACGGAATTGCTATTTTAGTGTAATTTTTAAGTTCCTCAATACTTTCTATGTGAATAATATACTCTTCATTCGTAACGGGAAAATCATTAGTTTTCGAGATATTTATTGAAGTTAAAAATGTAGCGAGCAAATGGATTAATCAAAATAGCTGTGCCGTTTCATTTTTAACTTTAAATATCTTGAAAACTAATGACTTTATCGTTAACAATGAAGAGTATATTATTTACATAGATCGTATTGGAGAATCGAAAAATTGCGCTAAAGTAGTAATTTCCCCAGTGGCGTAGAATTTGGGAAGGGTCAACCATTCACTATCTCCTGTCGCGCGCCTCTGGTAGCAGCCAGAAACATTTATTTATCACAATTTAGCAGGATATATAGTAGCCACACTTTTTGCCAAGTATCACAACGACACGCCAAATAGTTTTAAAGTAGTGGGTAAAAATAATTTTTAAAGTTTTAAATAAAACACCCTATAACTCCGTAAGTAGCCATATTTTATTTGAGTCATTTTGGTTAAATCTTAATATTTTGAAGTCTAGAATCTACAACTCAGAGATTGGACATTCTTAATGAAACACCCTGTATACAACTTCTTTAGATAGTTAATCCATAGTTCCTTTTGTGTATGTTTCGAGTCCATTGGTTTCTTAACTACGTTTTTCCTTATATAAAGCGCCATATTTCCTTTTATACACCATAAAAACAATGCTCCACTTTGTATTATTGTGTTTTCAATTTTATCAATCAAAGGCAAAATGAAAATTAAATTAAATTTTTTTTAAATAACGCGGGCACATAAATTTGACACACCCTGTATATTGATCTGTAAATATTTATTAGAATTTAGTTTGGATGTAAGTAGATTTCTCTTTTAATGAGCTTTCCGATAAACCATTAAAGATTTTTGTGGATAATTAAAGTGAAAAGGACGATGTATTTAGTTTTAAAATGGAAAAAGATTGTTTATTACGGGAACTATAGAATCTACAGGTAGAGGTAATTATCATTTTCTAGAAAAATGGTTTAAAAGAAAGTTTGGAATTTTATTATCTTTGTTTCACCCCGAGTAAATATTGTAGAGTTCCCTGAAAGTAATTAGGATGGTCGGAATAATTTTGAAAGAATGATTGTTTGTTTATCGAATGGAAAAGAGAAATGTTTCTGATTCTTGGCAATTTGGAAGGGGAAAAGTGGTTTGAATGATTGAGTGAGTTTGAAAAAGAAGGCATTATGTTATTGGCATCGCTGAGGAGCAGGTCGACGTTTTCGTGGATAGATAGTTAGCAAGTACCAGTGGTTGTTTGATAGTGGAGAATAGTGCTGAAAAGTGGAACGAGAGACAGATCAAATTGAGACGAAATACCTCTTTGATTCTGTATTATTGTGAGAAGGAGAGCAGAGAATTTTTGGAGTTTTGTTTGAATCGAGTACTGGTCAAAAGAGGCCTGGCTTGTTGGAGAATTGGTGCTGGTATGCTGATAGTTTTGAAGCTGGAGAACGGAGAGGGATTTGATGAGTAGCCTTTAACATAGTCAACGAGGGAGAGCTGTTTTGGGTCACGAGAAGACATCAGAGTGAGTGAAGCAAAAGGTCAGTCAACTTATGTGAAAGATATTTTTATATTCGGAAACTAAAATTTTGAGTAAAAAGCGTAGGAATTAAAATTCCAATATTTCAGAAAGTAAATAGGGAGTATAGCTAATCTTGCGAATACATAATTTGGTTTTGTTTATTTTGTTGTACCAAAGTCATCGGGAACAAACCGATAAATTGTTTTTTTTTTTAACTAGAATAAATTTAAATGGTAGAAATTTCATTCGGACATCTGTGTCCACAGGTTTTAGATTTGATAGATTTTTAGAGTATCGATTTTGATAAATAAAAGACAATTCTGTAGGTTTATTTTATATTTTGCTTTATTTCTTTTCCCTATTTTATCCCGATTAGGATCAACTAAGAGATACTGAACCCACGAGAGAAGATAAGTATAACGTAAGATAATTTAGACATTTTCTTGATATTATAAAAAGGCACCCTGAGATTTTTTTATTCATTTTTTATGTATGATCTGCGACAATTAAATAATTAATCAAATAAATAATAATTAATATAAAATTAATAAGAAGCAGATCATAACAACATGGCGAGCCAACGTAGGACATTAAAGTATCTCTGGTTGTGAATTTGAAGGGAATAGGAAACGGAAAAACAGGTGAAGAAAAATTTATTTGCCCGTCGGAAAAAGTTGATATATTTAAAATTTTTGAAATATTTGTTTGACTTAATTTTTTTTATCTAGGTACAGTTTTTATATGTTTATTTTATTTTTGATTGATTTGAATTTTGAAATATTTAAAAATTTGTGGGATAAATTGATTACATTTGGGGAGAGAAAAATTTTCGTCTCGACAGCATACAAGGTATTTTCGAATTTCATATTAGGCGGGGATAAATTTTAACTACATGTCGATAACAACCAGAAGCAAAAGCAAATAAAACAAAAAACAAGAAGAACATTTGGAACAAGAAGAACATATAGAACAAGAAGACATTTTCGAAACAACGATCATGGCATCAGAAAATCAAGAATTATCAGGCATAGATAAATTATTACAACTGATGCAACTCCAGTCACAAAAAATGGATAAAAATCAGGAAGAAACATCAAAGAAAATGGATAAAGTGGTTCAAAAAGTGGATGAATCACAACAAAAAATGGATCAAAAAATGGATGAAACACAACAAAAAATGGTTGACAATCAACAGGAAACAAAACAAGCGATAGAAGAAAACAACAGAAATATAGAGAGTATCAAAAAGGAAATTATTAAAAAAATCGAAGATATTGCAGAAAAGAGCGAGAAACAGGAGATAGAGATTAAAGAAATCAAAATCAAAATGAAGGAGATAAAAAATTGCCAGAAAAAGGAACTAGAAAATTTGGAAACCAAATTTGAAAATGCTTTACAAGAGGACGAGAAATAGAAAGACAAATGGAGAAAATCAAGAATCAACAAAATTCCGGAGAAAGAAGGGAAACGATTATCCATAGTACAGAGGATGTAAAAATAAGATTTGGCGGGGATGTAAAAAAATTACACCCAGTAATTTTCATAAACAATTTAAAAAAGAAAATACGATACATCGGTAATTTCGAGACAGCCAAAGAAACGATAAGGAACCATCTTAAAGATGAGGTAAGTGTATGGTTCGATAGCAAAGAAGAAGAATTGAACAATTGGCATAAATTTGAACAAAAGTCCCTGAGTTATTTCTGGGGAAAAATACAACAGCTAGAAATAAACAAGGAATTGCAAAATGGGAGGTACCATCATAGAATAGGTATGTCAGAGAAAACATATGCACTGCAATTATATAATAATGCAAAACATCTACAGTACAATTATTCATCCGAACAGCTAGTAGAACTGATAGCCAGACATTTTGAAGATACCTTAGAAGATCACATAACTCTACAAAACTACAAAGATATCGACAGTTTGTGCCAATTCTTACAAATACGAGAAGCAAAAATGAGAGAAAGAGAAATAAGAAGATCGCAAGATAATTATAGACAACGCGAAAATCGAGACTATAGAGATAGAAGACAGAACTTTAGGAGAGATTATACAAGAAGAGAAAACGAAAATAGAGACAACGGAAGAGGAAACTATGAACAAAGAAATCGGCAATGGAACGAAGACAGATATCGAGAAAACCAGAATAGAAATAACACCCGCACAAATCAAGAAGACAGAAATGGTAATAGAAGGAATGAACAGGAAAATCGTGGAAACCGATACGGGTCCGACAGACAAAGAGAAAACAGAAGAGCGGTAAACAACACGCAAATATATGAATATGAGGATGAGAGACAAAGTGACGGAAGAAGAAGCGAAGAAGAACAGCAAGCGTCTTTTCACGAAAGCGCTCACTAAAAACAAAAGAACAAACAGGAATTTTTTGTCACCCGAAGGAATTTATTAAATTAGCAGGAAATAATGATAAAGGAAGTGGATCTAATTTAAAATTTGTAGATGGTTTTATCAATGAGAAACCGATTAAAATTATGATTGATACTGGTTCAGAAATTACTTTGATTAACAGGAAATTAATAGAAGAGGTTGATTTGACGAATTTAATTTACAAAATTCCCAGGGTAAAGTTAGTGGGCGCAAATAAACGGAATTTGGCAACAATAAATGAAGGAATACGAATAAAGGTTCGATTGGGGAAGAAATTTTATGCACTACAATGTGCTATAATGCCAAACATGATTCATGATATGATCGTAGGAGTGGATGAATTGTCAGAAAAACATGTGGTGATAGATTTCAAAAATAACACGATGAAAATCACAGATGGAAAAGAAGAAGAACCTAACATTCTGGAAATGGACAAGGAACATGAGAAACGGAAAAAGGATAATGCAGACAAAAAACAAACGGTGGAAATGAATTTGGCAATGAAGCAAGGACAGAAAAGAAATAGGAGAAAGCAGCAGAAGATAAGTAAAAATAATGAAGCCTGGGATTCCTCGAAAAAAGAGATGAGCCCAGAAGAAGAAAAAGAAGAAAAAAGATTGATAAAAGAAAATGAAGATTGGGATTCCTCGAAAAAAGAGATGAGCCCAGAAGAAGAAAAAGAAGAAAGAAGATGGATAAAAGAAAATGAAGATTGGGATTCCTCGAAAAAAGAGATGAGCCCAGAAGAAGAAAAAGAAGAAAGAAGATGGATAAAAGAAAATGAAGATTGGGATTCCTCGAAAAAAGAGATGAGCCCAGAAGAAGAAAAAGAAGAAAGAAGATTGACAAAAGAAAATGAAGCTTGATGTTCCTCAAAAGAAGAGATGAGCCCATAAAAAGAAGAGGAAGAAAAAAGACTGACACAGGAAAATGAAGCTTGGGATTCCTCAAAAGATGAGATGAGCCCAGAAGAAGAAGAGATCAGAATAGAAAAAGAAAGCGGAAAAGATACAATTGAGACTGCGGTATTTAAAGAGGAAGTATGCAAAATGGGGAAGACAGAATACACAATAAACATGTGTAGAGGATCGGAGGAAAAAGAAAGAAAATTGATATGTGGAGAAGAAAAGGAGAAGGAACTGCGTGTAATATTGAGGGAATGTGAAAATTTAATAAATGAAGAAAACAGAGTAGCCAAAAAGTATGAAAATTCATTTGAGACTAAAGACTTAGAAAATTTCCGATCGAAAACTTACCCTATCCCATCTAAGTACAGACACTGGGAAAAAGAAAGCAATTGTTTTTCAGGTGGGACTCAATATTTTGGCACAATAGAAAAGTGTTGTTGTCAGAGAGAAATCCATTTTTTTGTTGCACTTATTAATACTGATTTTATCTCAAAACAAGGCGGGGATGTTATTGTGTTTTCAATTTTATCAATCAAAGGCAAAATGAAAATTAAATTAAATTTTTTTTAAATAACGCGGGCACATAAATTTGACACACCCTGTATATTGATCTGTAAATATTTATTAGAATTTAGTTTGGATGTAAGTAGATTTCTCTTTTAATGAGCTTTCCGATGAACCATTAAAGATTTTTGTGAATAATTAAAGTGAAAAAGACGATGTATTTAGTTTTAAAATGGAAAAAGATTGTTTATTATGGGAACTATAGAATCTACAGGTAGAGGTAATTATCATTTTCTAGAAAAATGGTTTAAAAGAAAGTTTGGAATTTTAATATCTTTGTTTCACCCCGAGTAAATATTGTAGAGTTCCCTGAAAGTAATTAGGATGGTCGGAATAATTTTGAAAGAATGATTGTTTGTTTATCGAATGGAAAAGAGAAATGTTTCTGATTCTTGGCAATTTGGAAGGGGAAACGTGGTTTGAATGATTGAGTGAGTTTGAAAAAGAAAGCATTATGTTATTGGCATCGCTGAGGAGCAGTTCGACAGTTTTCGTGGATAGATAGTTAGCAAGTACCAGTGGTTGTTTGATAGTGGAGAATAGTGCTGAAAAGTGGAACGAGAGACAGATCAAATTGAGGCGAAATACCTCTTTGATTCTGTATTATTGTGAGAAGGAGAGCAGAGAATTTTTGGAGTTTTGTTTAAATCGAGTACTGGTCAAAAGAGGCCTGGCTTGTTGGAGAATTGGTGCTGGTATGCTGATAGTTTTGAAGCTGGAGAACGGAGAGGGCTTTGATGAGTAGCCTTTAACATAGTCAACGAGGGAGAGCTGTTTTGGGTCACGAGAGGACATCAGAGTGAGTGAAGCAAAAGGTCAGTCAACTTATGTGAAAGATATTTTTATGTTCGGAAACTAAAATTTTGAGTAAAAAGCGTAGGAATTAAAATTCCAATATTTCAGAAAGTAAATAGGGAGTATAGCTAATCTTGCGAATACATAATTTGGTTTTGTTTATTTTGTTGTACCAAAGTCATCGGGAACAAACCGATAAATTATTTTTTTTAACTAGAATAAATTTAAATGGTAGAAATTTCATTCGGACATCTGTGTCCACAGGTTTTAGATTTGATAGATTTTTAGAGTATCGATTTTGATAAATAAAAGACAATTCTGTATGTTTATTTTATATTTTGCTTTATTTCTTTTCCCTATTTTATCCCGATTAGGATCAACTAAGAGATACTGAACCCACGAGAGAAGATAAGTATAACGTAAGATAATTTAGACATTTTCTTGATATTATAAAAAGACACCTTGAGATTTTTTATTAATTTTTTATGTATGATTTGCGACAATTAAATAATTAATCAAATAAATAATAATTAATATAAAATTAATAAGAAGCAGATCATAACAGTATATTGGCACATATTTCGGTTCTCTTACATTCTTGGCCAAGATATCAATTGGTCCTGAAAACTTCTATATTGTTTATTTTAATAAGTTACATGGGTGAAAAAGAAGAGAAAATTGAGTGTGATTGAATTTCAAATATCTCATTCAGAAGAAACTTTTGGTTTATTCTAAGGGACTTTCGGCCCTAGGTAATAATGTAATCTTTCATTCTTCGTATAAATTGTTCAAAAATATTTATTACTTTTCTAAAGATTCGAATAAAATAAATGCATTTGAAAGCATTGGCTCGAAATTTTGCGCCTACGCTCTTATTTTACCTTCTCATACTCAAAATTATCATTACTCCATATTGTAATAGATAGTTAACTACTAAGTAAGAAGACCCGAAAATTTGTCAAATACCAAATATTCATTCACAAAAATCATATAACAGAATCTACAGAAATCAACGGAGGAGCTTTTTTGCAAAACTGCATAAATCCACTTTTCAAAAATTTTCGGGAGACGCAAAAACCTGCCGCAGCTGTTGTACTAAAACTTTCGAAATTTCTGAGACCGTAATCAATTGAGGTTAGATTTAGAGAAATTTAATTATCAATATTTTTATTGATTTGCATTAACAAAATATAGCCATGTGTCTGTTGGAGATATCGCGTTTTGTAAAAAAATATGGGCACAGCGTGGCATGGCGTGGCTACGCTACACACTGTCAGTGCGACCCGTGAATAGTTTTAGAACTAACGAATATTATATTTTGTTTCACGAATCAACATCTAATTCTAGAGAATACTTTTAAAACCAAACAAAAATAGTAGACGGATAGTTCTGCAGACCGGAGGATTTATGCAGTTTTGTAACACAAAAATTAATTTTAATGGTTAGCTAAAGAAGGAGATGTTATTTATTCTTACTATCCTATGATATAACTATTAGGGGGTGCAATTAGAACGAAAACGTGCATTGTTTCGAAAAAATTCAAACAAGCTTATATTTTTCTAAAACTTTTTTTGTTAGTTTATATACATGTTAAAGTAAAAAGTTCTACTCGCAGATTTGGCCGCTAATTGTTTATTAATTATTGTTTAAACAATAACATTTGTTTTTTTATAAATAATTTTAAAAATATCGATAAATTCATTATTTTACTTTGATCAAATATGTTTCTATTTTGTTTTTGATTATGCTGAATCCAAATATGACATTGCAATTTAAAAATTCTTATACAGAAGCTCTTATACAGTGTGTCTGCGTAGCTAGGAACCACATGGAAAACTTTTTTATTATCAATTTTACGAAAAAAAGTTATTCTTAACAGGGGCGGCCCGTCGGGGTAGGCAAGGTAGGCGCTGCCTAACCTCCTTAAATGTACAATACAATAATAAATTATTTATTAATATTTATTACTTATTTCAAAATTGTAATTTATAAATTTTGACACAATGCGTAAGTATCTAAAATAAAAAAAGCTACTTTTTAATTTCTCTTTAACGTTGCAATTATTGTACGCTCCTCGTAGTAGTACTACTGACTTCTAAATTATAGCACTACCCTATGGTCAGGCACTTTAAAATCCGCCTAACCTAAAGAACAGAACAGAATGATATGCGTCTCTCATTCTTACGCTAAGCACAGCGCTGTTGTAACTGTGGCTGTGGCTTGTCTAGCCCTAGTGAACGAGAATTTCCGGGAACTTTTTGGGGCTAGGTTAGGCTACATTTGTTTGCGCCTTCGGCAATGGTTGTCGCGAGCTGCATCTCGGGATAGCCAATTGTATGTTTTAGGATCCTGACTACAAATACTGAAAAAACTAAAAGTGCGAATTTTGTCATGAAATTTGGTACGTGGAGTTAGAATAATATTTGGAACAACTTTTCCAAATAACTTTTTCCGATATCTCTAACGCGAAGCAAAATATCGAAAATTCGCCCTGTTTGTAAATTCGCAGTATATAGCAAAATTTTAAATCTGTATTTATTTTGATAGCCGCAATATAGGGGTGTCTTCATCTTAAATGCGACACACTGTGTATATAGGTATACGAGTATATAATATGTAGAGTATAGAGTATATATAAAGGTATATGTGTCGCCTACCCACATACTGAGGTCACGAGCCGCCACTGATTCTTAATAAAATGCTCTGGATAGTCAAAAATCTAAAACTCAACCACCAGATATCAAATTTTATCAATTTTATACGGGTTATGTCAAAAATATGAATTTCGTTAAAGAGTAAAGTACCTTTATATTCCAGAATATCCAAAACTGCTATTATGAAAAGTTGTTTGAAATTAAAAACTATGTCTAAATATACAATTACATCATTCTAATCGAAAAAAAAAATTCAATTTATTCTCAAATTACGGATACCCATCATCATTTTATTGCAATTATGATAACTAATTTATTATCACTTTTACGAAAAAAAGTTATTCTTCATAAAATGCTCTCCCTGGTCTAAAATCTAAGATACAATCATCAGATATCCAACTTTTTAAATTTTATACGAGGTATGTAAAAAATGAATTTTTCTTAAGAGTTAAATGTCTTTATTATTCACAATATTTTAATTAGAAGGATGTAATTGAACACTAAAACAACTTTTTTAATTCCAAACAACTTTTCTTAATAACAATTTTCGATATTGTGAAATGTAAAGGTACTTTACTCTTGTGTGAAATTCATATTTTTTGACATACCTCGTATAATATTAATTAAATTTGATATTTGATGATTGCATCTTAGATTATATACGATGCAGAGTATTTTATAAAGAATAACTTTTTTTCGTAAAACTGATAATAAAAAAGTTATCAATAGGTTCTAAGTTACGCAGCATACTGGGTGAGCTAAAAAAATTTTTTTGCTGAGCATTTATTATTGTTGAAGCTTATTATTAAATGTATTTAAATAAGTTTTACAGAAAAAAGTTTTGATCACTTTGTATAAACATTTTTTTAGCATAATTTTCGGTTTTTGTATTACATTTTTGTTATCTTTCTTGATTTTCTTAAAAAGAAATAGTTTATTTCATTTCTAAAGTAGAATAATAGTGCATTTTAAAGATTAGATCCTAAGCTTTAAAAAACACTTATAAAGCTGTAATAATCTGTTCAAACTTGAGTAATACTGTCTTAAAGTGGTGGTAATTCTATAAAACTACGAGGATTTCAACAATTACAATTTTTGAGACGTCATATCATTTGAATTAAATTTTTGAGATTTTTTTTAATGAAACATTATTTAGTAAGATGCTTGAAAGGTAAGTTGTCCAAAATTGAGAGTTTTATAAGAAAAATTATATTAGTTACACATTTTTAAATCATTTTTAAACAAAATTCATGTAAGGCTCACTTTCCGCCCACACCGTACTTATGCCCATACATTTTATTTCTTTCTATTATAACCGCAAGATAGTTTAAATATTCTTCTTTCATGTTCAATTTGCAAAATTTTATTGGATCAATTAGTTAAAGAATTACATTAAAGTAACTCAACCGTGCACTTCGCCGTACGTTAGTTTACAGTGCGCCAATGTTTGTGAGAAGGGTGACTTTAGCGTTATAAATAAAAAATTATAGAAGATACAGATTTAATTTTAGAAAATTCTTTATATAAGGTTTTTTTTTGTAAAATTTTCTGAATTTTTCAAATGTCAAGTCAGTTTTTCCTAAAATTTATATTTTCGGTGTTATTTAAACAAACATCTAATTTCGTAGTTCATTTGTTTAATAAAAAATGAAGCACCCACTGCTCGAGTAGAACTTTTTGATATGTTGTTTATTAAACATTTCTTAATGAAATTACAAGAAGTTCTATCTTGTTTGATTTTTTCCGAAGTGAAAATCTATATGCACTCCCCTATATTATTATGGGTGACGTCAATGCGAAAATTGGTAAAGGGAGAAGCGGTGAATTCATAGGTGATTTTGGTCTAGGACAGAGAAATGAAAGGGGAGACAGATTAAAACTGTTTGTAGAGGAAAAAGAATTTGCAATACTAAACCCATTCTTCAAACTACCACCAAGTTACTGACTGCTGCAACTAATCTTGCAGGAAAAAGTAGAAGGAAAGCGAGGACCAGGAAGGCGAAGGATTTCCTGGCTGAAAAATCTACGTACGTGGTTCAACACAACCACTACAAGTCTTTTTAGAGCAGCAGTATGCAAAGTACAGATTGCCATGATGGATGCCAACATCCGAAACGGATAGGCACTATAAGAAGAAGATCGTGTGATATTCGTAAGATTATTTTTTAATACTCACATAAAAAATAAGTCTTTGTAAATAAACATTCAGTGACATTTATCACAATTAATGTTTTACAACTTATTAAAATAAACAGTATGATCTGGATTAGCAAACATTCAGACGACGATATCAATAAAATATTAGTTAAAATTATTTATAAATACAGTACAGTTTTATTCATGAAATAATCTTACCGAATTACACTCGAGCGCTTAAAATTGCCGATTTATGTTGGTTTCGTGACAATTTGACATTCGATGCACAGCTAAAAGTTTATTTTGGTTAATTTTCTTAAATGTGACAGATGTCAAAAATATAAAACTGTTTGTAATTAAACAGAAACAAACTACTTAAAAACTATTCTCAGTATATTAATATAAGTAGATTATTCTGAAGCTGTTTCTATGTGGTATCTTATGTAAGTTACATAAAATTTACATTCCCAATAAACCAGTAAGAGAAAACTGAAACAACCCCAGAAACCGTCACCTTTAATCAGAAAATCGGACAGAGAATGGGCTCTTAGTGCACAAGAGAAAGCAAGTTGTTTTGCAGAGTATTTCTCCGAAGTATTTACTCCCAATCAAATGAATTCACCTGTGGAAGTAGACGTAATCTTATTTCTTCAAAGTCCATATCAAATGAGTTTGCCTATTCCGAAATTTAAATCTTCCGAAGTCATCTTAGCTATTAATAATTTAAACGATATAAAATCTTCAGGGTACGACTTGATCAGTGGAAAAGTGTTGAAAGAATTACCTCTCAAATGCATAAAGCTTATAACGTTTATATTCAATGCCATATTAAACTTAGGTTACTTTCCTGATCAATGGAAAGTGTCTCAGATAATAACCATTCTAAAACCGGGGAAACCTCAAGAAGAAACTACATCGTGCAGGCCAATCAGCCTCTTGCCAATCACGTCTAAAGTTTTCGAAAAACTATTAGTAAAAAAACTCGAACTCTGGATCAAAAATCTAATTCCAGATCACCAGTTTGGATTTCGGCCCCATCACTCAACAATACAACAAGTTCACAGAGTGGTAAAACATATAAGTGCTGATTTTTAGGCCAAAAGGTACTGTTCAGCGGCATTTCTTGACGTTAGGCAGGCATTTGACAAGGTATGGCATGAAGGCCTCCTATACAAGCTAAAATGGACATTACCGCACAGCTTTTACATTCTTTTGGAGTCAAATTTGTCAGATTGGTGTTATTTCATTAAATATCAAGATGCAATTTCCAAACTCTATTCTATCGAATCTGGCGTACCACAGGGTAGCGTGCTGGGACCTACCTTATATCTCTTGTTTGTCTAACCACTAGTGGAGAGACCACCTACAGAACATTTGCCGACGATACTGCAATCCTAGCCTCACACACTGACCCTATTTATGCCTCGCATCTCCTTCAAGCGTATCTAGACAGAATACAAGATTGGTTTTTGGAATGGAAAATTAAAGTCAATGAAGGAAAATCTATTCGTGTTACATTTACAATACGAAGAGGAACTTGTCCTCCCGTAACTTTAAACAATCACCAATTACCATCAGCCAACGAGGTAAAATATCTTGGTATTCATTTGGACAGAAGTCTCACATGGAGGAAACATATCTGGACCAAGAGGAAGCAACTAGGTCTCCAATTCAGAAATATTTATTGGTTAATGGGCCGTTCATCAAGACTATCTCTGGATAATAAATTGTTGCTCTATAAGGCAATACTTATGCAAATCTGGACATATGGGTACAGCCAGTATCTCCAACATCGAAATCATCCAACGCTTCCAATCAAAAACTTTCAGAACCATCACTTATGCACCTTGGTACATCAACAACAGAATTATTCATCGAGACCTTAAAATAGATATGGTACAAGAAGTCATCACAAAACGTAGCGCTGCATACATTGCCAAGTTGGAACATCATGAAAACCAGACAGGTCCATAACCTCCTAGACAATTCCCAAGAACAGCGTAGCATTTTCAGCATTTTCTACACAACTTTATAAAAATTGTACTTTGATTTTACCAGTGGGTAAAATCTTTCTTGTCCTTAGTCAATATCATTACTTTTGTTTAATTGTTGACACTCAACAGATTGCAAAATAATTTTAAATTAAATAAAACAATAATAATAAACCAGTAAATTACGTAAGTAGATTATTCTTAGTATAATATTAATCTGATTGGACAGAATTAAACACGTGATGAAAAATCTTACTACATGATTGAAAATTACATAAAAATATAATCGCTGACATATTGATTTTTATAGGTTTATATTGGTCCAAATCTCTATGAATGAAATAATTATTATTCTATATGTAATAGACAGTTCACGACTAAGTAAGATGACCCCAAAATTTGTCAAATATCAAATATTCATTCCTCAAGGGTCAGAACCTCGTAAACCCCAAGTAAACCAGTTAGGTCTACTACTATGTTTACAACTGGTTAGCATAAGTTCATTCCGTCGGTTAGTATTTACACAAACAATTTACTAATTCTGATTGTTCTGCTCCGTTCGATATGCTAAAATTTTCTCTTAAACTCCGCTAGGAAAATGAGAATTTGAACATTCATTCCCGAGCGTTCTGTTCCAAAAACATAGAATTTCTAATAAGTAAATGTTATTGGAAAATAACTACAGAGAAACATCTGCACTGGAAGTTATTTGCGTAATGAAATCAAAAATTATAGAGAAAATTCTATTGAAGCACGTTGCAGGATGCTCAGAAATGCTTGTAATCAATCAGTAAATGTAATTGTTAATAGATTTCTGGTTGTTAATATTAATTAGCTATGCAAACAAAAATGTATCATAGATGATTAACGACAAAGTAGGTAAATGAAGATTTGAAGTTATACTTTAGTCTGGGCAGATTACCGGAGAATATGCCATTTTTGGGAAAAGTTATTTACCAGCAATTTTATTGCTGGAATCGAATCTTACGATTGTATATATTAATAATATAGGTATGCAAAGTGCGCGGATAGTGTGCTACTTTCTTTATAAACAAAATGGCTCCCGAAAATCATGTTTTTTTTTCAATTTTTGCTCTATAACTCCAAAGATTTTAACTTTACACCAAAAACATCCAAATAAAAATTCACCGTAATTAAATTCTGCATAAGGGCGTGTTTTTCCAGATTTACTCTGGCGAAAATTTTCCCCTGAAAATGCGAGTTTTTCAAACAAAATCTTTAATATTCAACAAAAATTTTAGGTAGGTAATTGTTTATCAATAATTAAATAACTTGGTAACATAAAAGCCCTTTTTGTATAGATTAAAATTACAGAAGACGATGACAATTGGATGAACAGTTTAGCAACAATTGAATTGGAAATTAAAAATTTACGGTCGCTATAATAACCAGAATAATTAAGATGCATAAGAATAACTATGATTTTGGTATAAAAAGGCACTGTACCTATCCCATGTACTTTAGAGAATTGAAATTGGACTATTTAGGCGGCCTCAGGAATATTTTAAAAGTATAAACAATTTTTTGGCTTATAAACAAATAGAATATCTCGGGAAATACTAAATTCAATTCAATCATGGAAACGGTATTGAAAAAAAAGCGGCAGGACGCTTCTTCCAAAAGAAAAAACGTTTAATTATGATAAGTGGTTACTGAGATACGATCGGTCAAAGTTGACCGGCATTTACAACAAAGATATAAACAATAGGATTATAAATTTCAAACTATCATCTTTTAATTTTTATCCTCTTCCTTCACATCAATTTTCATATCTTTAAAATAATCATAACATATATTATTATAATAAAAACTATCGATATTACGAGTGAAAATTGCCAAAAATAGCAAAATTCCAATCAAAAATTAGGTTGAAGAAAATGTAATCTCAAAGTTCAAAATCGGTATATGTATGTTTAAAAAATGCATTTTCTCGGCTTCCCATGGAGCAATTATCTTCATTCTTTTTTTGTTCCCAAGTAACTCGAGTAGAGCCATCGAACTAACGCATTATTAAATGTCAAACTTGCTTTTGTTTTGTTATAATAAATTAATTTATTTATTATAACAAAATTTTTAATTTGTTTAAATAAAGATTGTTGATATAATTATACAGCTTTCAAATGAGAATATTTGTGTTTTTAACGTTAAAAGGTACAATTGTAGCAAGTTTATCTAAAAAAAGTCTACAACTGGAAAAAATATGTAGTTTTCTTTTCTTATAAATAAATTAATCTATTATAACAAAACAAAAGCAAGTTTGACATTTAGTAATGCGTTAGCTAGATGGCTCTACTCGAGTTACTTGGGAACAAAAAAATAATGAAGAAAATTGCTCCATGGGAAGCCGATATAGACGTATACCGATTTTGAACTTTAAGATTACATTTTCTTCAACCTGATTATTGATTGGAATTTTGCTATTTTTGTCAAGTTTCACTCGTAATATCGATAGTTTTTATTATAATAATAATATATGTTATGATTATTTTAAAGATATGAAAATTGGTGGGAAGAAAGAGGATAAAAACAGAAAGGTGATGGTTCAAAAATTATGGTCCTATTGTTTATATCTATGCCGTAAATGCCGGTCAAATTTAACCGGTTGTATCTCAGGAACCACTCATCACAATTAAACGTTTTTTCTTTAAAAAAAAAAATTGTTTATAATTTTAAAATATTCCTGAGGCCGCTTAAATAGTGCAATTTCAATTCTGTAAAGTACATTAGATAGGTGCAGTGTCTTTTTATACAAAAATCATAGTTATTCTTTTGGTGTCATAATTATTCTGGTTATTATAGCGACCGTAAATTTTTAATTAACAATTCAATTGTTGCTAAACTGTTCATTCAATTGCCATCGGCTTCTGGAATTATAATTTATACGAAAAGAGCTTTTATGCTACCAAGTTATTTAAATATTGATAAACAATTACTTATCTAAAATTTTAGTTGAAAATTAAAGATTTTGTTGGAAAAACCCGCATTTTCCGGGGAAAATTTTCGTCGAAGTAAATCGGAAAAAACAAGTCTCTATGTAGAATTTAATTACGATGGATTTTTATTTGAGTGTTTTTGGTGTAAAGTTAAAATCTTTGGAGTTAGGGAGCAAAAATTAAAAAAAACACGATTTTCGGGCGCCATTTTGTTTATAAAAAAAGTAGCACACTATCTGCGGACTTTGCATACCTATATTATTAATATATACGATCATAAGATTCGATTCCAGCAATAAAATTGCTGGTAAATAACTTTTCCTTGTATTAGCCCAGAGTATAGTAGAATTACGACGGAACGAAAAATTCACGTCTCCTTATCAGACTAGTACACATACATTTAATTCTAAATCATCAATAAATACAAATTTTAATATGACGTGACAAAATCCTTTATCTAAGGTTGAGAATAATTTATATACAAAGAGACAAAATCTTTGAACACTAAATAAGGAATATATTAGAAGGACGGCGTTTTACGTAAGTTGTGAATAAAGAAACCAGAAATCAGACTTACGAAAGCTAATACGAAACAAATTGTATAGATATTTTTCTCGACAGAAACCTTATCTATCTACGGGTAAGTCATACGGGAATATATTCCGCGATAAGACACGCACAAAAAAAACTCGTCAAAAGTTACGTATTAAAGAGATAATGGTAGGGTAGACAACATGCGATCGAATACAAAAGAATGCGATCGAATACAAAATAATGCGATTGAATCTCTTCAAACTCTTCAAACCCCGACATAATGTGCAATAGTTTGGCACAACAATATAAATTCCCAACACAATGTACATAACGATGTTATACACGTAACGGTACTTGATACACCACACCAAAAATGTAAAACAGAAATCTGAACAGAAAGGAACACGGTGGAACTTTACTTAGTTTCCTGCTGGAGAAAAATCTATTCCAAATGAACAACTTCTTCTACAAAAAAAAAACATCGTAGATGGACGTGGCAGAGCCCAAATGGAAAAACTAAGAACGAAATCGATTTTATAATCACCGACAAGAAGCAAATCTTTAAAGGTTTTACAGTTCTAAACCAGTTTTCACCAGGTAGCGACCACAGAATGGTAACATCCTCGATAGAAATAGACCTTGGGAAAGAGAGATACCGCATGATCAAAAATAAGTCTACAACTACCTGGACCGAGCCTAACAATCAGTGGCGGTTTCTCCATAAGTGCACATGTGCACGTGAACCCCCAAGATTATTTTCAGAGAAACATTCATATTTAAAATCTATCATTCTATAAAAACACATTTTAATCTAACTATACAGTAATTTAAATCACAAACCACAGATCCAAGGAGTTTATAAGTAATAAGTAATATTTAATTATTTTTATTCTATTTCGACGAGGAAACTTCACGAATGCGAGGCTTTAGACAGAACGTCTCGATCACCGCTCTCACGGGGCCTGCTATCCCAATGACTTTATCATAAGGCAAAATACAACTCACCACACACCCCGCTTCCCGCTATAGCCCTCAAATTTAGATGGCCACGAGAGCACAAATTGACTGTGATCTTATGGAATTTTTAACGTGCACATTATATTATAATGAACATTTAAATTTTGCTTTTGTGAAGTTCGAATTTCGGAACAATATTAAGCATGAAGGGATTTGTGGATGTGAATAGTAGCGTGGAATATTTAACATCAATTAAATTTTCTTCTTTATATTTAGAAGAAAAATTACCAAATTTCTTAATTACGAATATACCTACCAAAGTGCAAAGGTCGGGATTATAAATGATCATTTTTTAACAAGGAGATTTATGAAAAAACTTACTGATTGTGTAGGTGCTACTATCAATACTTTTTACCGCTTTCCATGTTTCCTACATATTTGGAGAAGAGGAATCATAAAGAACAAAATAGAAGATCCGATTTTAACTATCCGGGGAGAGTCCACTTAAGTGAATTTTTGATTGAAAATAATTTACAAGATGATTTTTCTGAAATAATTTGAATTCTTCAATTACTTGTTACGATATCAGTCAACTGCAGACAACTGCAGAAACAGAACGATGTTTCTCTGCATTGAAACTTATCAAAACCAAAACTTTCCTTAGAATGGCTATGGGCTAGGATCGACTAACAGCACTCGCAATGTTTAAAAAAAAAATGATTCAGGAAATTTCAAACTTTACTGAATTGGTTATTGAAGAATTTATCTATAAAAAATAACAGGCGACTTGACTTTCGTTACAAAACTTGCTTGTAACTTTTAACACACTTTTAACACTAAATTATAATTTTAAGTAAATAAAATACATTATTTACTGCAATTTTTTCAAAGTGTCCTTTGATTTTTACAGTTTGACGACAGTCTAAAAATTTTACCTAGGGAAATAGGGCCTCAAGGGCTTTTTATCTCTTAATATTATGTGTGCACCCCCAATACTTTACACCAGGCGCCGCCACTGCTAACAATATAAATGCATTTGTAGAATATATCAACAGCATTCTCGAAAGCGATAGGAATACAGACGTAAATGTTAAAACCCTTAGTAAAGATGAGCAGACCTAAATAATAACAAATAGACTGGAAACAAAACTAGATTTTTACCAACCTAGAGAACACGGCACTAACGACCACCTACACTGCATAAAAGGAATTATAGAAAAATCTAATGAGTACAACCGACCAATGGTCCTGGTTTTCGTAGACTTTCGCAAACCATTTGATACGATAGAAACTAACTTTATTAATAGCTTAATAGACATTAAGCATCATGAGAGCGTTGGAGGAAAGTCGTATATATATTGTTATGATCTACTTTTTATTACTTTAATATCACTTAATCTTTATTTGATTACTCCAATTAATTATTTAATCACTTATCCAATTGTCGCAAATCATACAAAAAAAAATTAATAAAAAATCTCAGAGTGCCTTTTTATAATACAAAAAAATATCTAAATTATCTTATGTTATACTTATCTCCTCTCGTGGTTTCAGTATCTCTTAGTTGGTTCTAATCGGGAAAAAATATTAGGAAAAGGAATTAAATAGAAATATAAAATAAGCATACAGAATTTTATATCAAAATCAATACTCTAAAAATCGATCAAATTTAAAACCTGTGGACACAGCTGTCCGAATAAAATTTTTAACACTTAAATTTATTCTAGTTAAAAAAAAACAATTTATCGATTTGTTCCCGATGACTTTGATAAAGCAAGCTAAACAAACAAATTTAGGTATTCGCAAATTACCTATACTTCCCATTTACTTTTTGAAATATTGGAATCTTAATTCATATGCTTTTACTCAAAATTTTAGTTTCCGAACATAAAAATATCTTTCACATAAATTGACTGACCTTTTGCTTCACTCACTCTGATGTCTTCTCTTGACCCAAAACAGCTCTCCGTCGTTGACTATGTTAGGCTACCCATCAAAGCCCTCTCCGTTCTCAAGCTTCAAATCTATCAGCATACCAGCACCAATTCTCCAACAAAACACAAACTCCAAAAATTCTTTCCTCTCCTTCTCACAGTAATACAGAATCAAAGAGGTATTTCGTCTCAATTTGATCTGTCTCTCGTTCCACTTTTCAGCTCTATTCTCCACTATCAAAACACCCATTGGTACTTGCTATCTAACTATCCACGAAAACGTTGACTGCTCTTCAGCGATGCCAATAACATAATGAGTTCCTCTTTCCAAAACTATCTCAACATTCAAAACAAAACTTTCCCCATTCCAAAGTGCCTAGCCAATCAGAAACATTTATCTCCCCACCTTTCTTTCTTTACATTCGAAATCAAAACAGTCATTCTTTCAAAAATATCCCTACTCAAACTTACGACCTTCCCGAAATTATCTAAATATTCCTATCATTAAATAAACATATTTAAAATTCCAAACTTTCTTTACATTAATTTCCTAAGAACTAATTAATGTGGCTTTGCCATCGTACATAACAAAACATCGTTATAATCTCCAAATACCCTGAACAATTATGGTCTATTCATCTCACTTTCTTTCCTAATGTGTTCTATTTTTCAGGGAAAAAGCTTACTAACGATAAATCACTTCTTAAAAACTACTTATAATAAATAGTTACAAATCAATGTACAGGGTGGATCAAATTTATGTGCCCGCGTTATATTAAAAAAATTAAAAATTTTATTCTATCTTTGATTTATAGATTGATCCACAATAATATATATTATCGAGACTCCAAGCTGGTAGCAAACGTATTTATGCAATAATGCAACCATGACCGTCCGACTACACAAAGATACCAAACCTATAAAAATCGAAAGAGGAATTAGACAGGGAGACACGTTATCTCCCAAACCCTTTACGGCAGTACTTGAACATACTTTCAAAGAATTGGAGTGGGACGCCAAAGGAATAAATGTCGACGGCGAAAGACCCCACCTACGATTCGCAGAGGACATAGTTCTTATAACAGACAACTTAAAAAAGATTAGAATTATGCTTACTAAGTCAGATGCCAGCCTGTAAGAAAGTTGGTTTAACATAAATTTTTTAAAGACACAATACATGATAAACCTGGTACCAAGCGAAAGTCCAAAAGTCGACGTCAACGAAATAGCATTGATCCATAAATATAAATACTTAGGGCATGAAATCCAAATTGCTAGGGACAATCAAACTGCCGAATTACAGAGAAGGATCACCTTAGCATGGGCCGCATATGGAGCTCTATCAGACATCTTCAAGAGCAACTTGCCGAATTATTTGAAAAATAAGACGTTGGACCAATGTGTGCTTCCAGTCATGATTGACGGCGCCGAAACATTATCGTTAATCCAGGCCACAGCAACCAAACTGAGAGTGGCCCAAAGAAGAATGGAACGGTCACTACTTGGACTGACTCTCAGCGACAGGGTCAGAAACGAAGAAATCAGAAGAAGGACAGGCGTCACAGATGTCATAGAGCGAGTAGCATAGCTGAAGTGGAATTGGGCGGGCCATATAGCCAGAATGAAGGACGGGAGGTTGACCCAAAAAATTACAGTGTGGAGACCAAGAGCAGACAGAAGAAGTAGAGGTAGGCCACCGACACCATGGACAGACGACGTCAAAGAGATTGCTGGGAATTAGTCAAAGAGACACTTAATAATTTAATTGGGTTTAACTCAGAGATTGTCAAAAATCTAGTAGTTATTTTTAATAAATATTTACTTATTTTGTATATCATTTATTTTATTATTCCTTTATATTTACATTTACTTATATATTTAATATTTGACAGCAGTGTAAGGTACCTGGGAGAGTGATCGAAGATCATTTTCTTGGCGCCCATGATTTGTTAGGTTTATTCAATTTATTCTTCTTTAGCAGTTATTCATCTTTATTCATTTTCAGTACATTATTCTTATCTTAATATTTACCTTTTCTAGTCACCATCATTATCTACTTTGAGCTACTTTTCTTCGACAGGCATGCAAATGAGCCGTATCCATCCTTGAGTGTCAAGTTGTTCTCTTGCATCTCTCGCTAGCCAACTCCATTCCGTTTGCCCCTGTCTATTCATACTTTTATTATCAGTTCATAGTCCGTACCCCTTTCTATCTATTTCTTTATTTTATCATTTTCCCCCATACAAGTACTACTGCAAAAGTAGTATTTTCTTTCTATCCTAGTATTTTTATTACTTCGGATTCTCCAATGAGAAGCCACCTCAATCTCTTTTCATTCTTGTTCCACTAGTTATCTGCATTTTCCTTACTCCTGTTGGAGTTTATCGTCCTCTTTACTTTCACTCCAACAGAAGTTCATTTTTTATTTGTTACAGTAGCTTCAAATGGGTGTTACATTGCATATCTGTTAGATCAAGTGGAAGGTTGGAGGGCGTTTCATCTACGTCGACATTAAAAGGTATTGAAAAAATGATAAGGGACGATTGAATTTCCTTAAAATCTAGAAATCTCTTCGCAAATTACTCATACAGTATCTTCAGTTGTTGTGCGAACCTTTAAAGTTTTCTTCTGATATAGGTGTCATACTGCTCAGTTTGGGAAAATGGGTGAGTTCGTTTTTCTCTACACATCTGGAAAATAATTTATGCAGAAGTTTGAAGGCTCTCAATTACGAAACCTCATCTAGGAATTGATTCTTGCCTTGAAGCTTCGTATTTATTTAGGTGAGACAGCAGAAAAATGGTGTAAAAAACGCGAATGCAGGAAGAAAATTTTCATCAGACACGATCTTCAATTTTGATTTAAGATCATGTCATCAAGGGCCGGATTTTAAATTTCCCCATTTCTGACCTATACATACAGAAGTGATTCCAGCAAAAAATAGACTCCTATGGAAAATGTCCATTATGATCTGTTTTTCGACAGATTCCGTCTGGACTAATTTACAAGAGGTACAGAATAGAAAATTTTAAAGGTTTGTTTTACCGTGTTTATTTAAATTTTGTTTCAAGAGCTTAAACTAAATAGTCCTATTTAAATAAAACGTTTAAGCCTTTATTAAATTCAAATAAACAAAAAATGTACAAAGTTTTGATTACAACTTTACTCTAATGAAATTTTAGTAGATCTTAAAGTAAAACTCAAAAGGGACGCAGTAATTAAAGACTTTAATATGCAAGCAACGTTGTTAACGTTTTTATTGCTTTGATCTTCCTAATGAAAATACGTCTTGATGATAGGGGCAAGGAAAATACTCAAAACGAAAAAAAGACACACAAACTAGGCATTAAACTTTTGCCAGTGACTCCGCTCAATAGTCCGGTTAAATCTATTTTAAATAACCATAGTCTCATTGTGATTTTAAGATAATTTTTTAAATAAAATGTTATTGTTGTTATAATTAATATTATTCACAAGTTGAAGATTAGACAGTTTCGAAAAAGGAATCAATACGCTATAAAAATGATGGAAAATAATAATTAGAAATTAATTTATTGATGAAACAAAAGTTAGGATAATATATAAAATGACAATAAGGCAAAAATCACATATTTGATAAACAGGAGCAGATAATAACAAGCAATCAAGATTATTGGAAACATCTTTCTCTTCTTTAATGAATCTCATCCTTTGCAGATTGGCGATCATTATGACCCGTTTTACTCTGTCTGCAACAGTTATGAAGAGTTCTATTGTTTTTTTCCTCTTCCCTATTTAAATTTTTGACCTACGTTATCTCCCTGGGCTCGTCTTTCTTCCACCTTCCCTTGTAGAACCAATCACATCAACACATTTTTCATTTCTTAGTATGTATTGAGTATGGGTTGAGTATTTCTTTTTGTTCTTCCGTCCTTCGTAAAATTTTCGTGTTTGTTACGTGTTATGTATATGATAATTTTTACCTTCTTCGATAACACCACATCTCAATCCTTTCATATGTCAACAAGTGTTTGTTCAGTTGCATCTTGCATCTTGAAAACTATAGGCTCATTATCTTACTAAACCACCTACGCAAGCTCTTTACTCGAATACTGGCCAACAGATTGGAAGTAAAACTTAGTTTCTGTCAGAACTATCTGCGGAACTATTGATCAAATGCAATGACTAAAACTCTAGTCGATAAGTCCATCGAATATAGTAGACCTCTTGTTCTTATAATGTTGACTTCCTCAACGCATTTGACACAGTGGAAATAGTCGCGATTTTAACAGCACTACAGAATGAAGAATAAACCACAAGTATGAGAATATTCGAAATCTATACGAAAATGCGACAACAGTTGTAAACCTTTATTGTATGATTAACAAGATAAAAATTAGCAGAAGGTTTAAGTAGGGAGATACTCTGTCGCCAAAACTATTTATAAAAGTCATAGAGTACGATTTTAAACAATTTGAGTGGGACTCAACATCGGTGTTAACATCGATGGAGAGAAACTAAATCATATCCGATATGTCGATGACATTGTTTTCATAAAGATGACTCAGAAGAAGCCAGAGTTATGCTACAATAACTGTAGCAAGTAACAGATACTACAGTCTAGTTAGTCGCAACATAGGGGGCCCTGTGGGCACTTTTAGCTAGCCGCGATTTGATGGTGGTATTATAGGTTTCTTGGGTCGCTGAATCCAATGGAAGTGGCCTGGAAGTACAAATGTGGTGCGTTTAATTGTTATTAACAAATTATGGTAAAATTAGGTGTTTTTCAGGAATTATTAGACGCCCTCTAAATAAATTGGTAGTGTTAAGGTCTTCTCTGGTGTATTTTTGGTCGCTGAATCGAATGCGACTAGTCGCGATTACTCAAAATATTTTCTTATTTTGTTAATAACAAAATAATTGTTTATTCGCCGAAAAGCTCGAAATGCGCTCTATCTACAGCAAGTTTGTAGTCTTTTTCATAGTATTTTTATATGCTAAATCGATTGCCACTAGTCGTGATAGTTTAAACCACGTTCCGACTTTGTTATTAATAAATTATTACAAAAATAACTGTTTACAGTACGTTTACTCACGGTTTTTGCTCTAAATTTTAAAAAACCACTTGGAATGATATGAAATTTGGCACGCACGTAGCTAACATGTCAATCAAAACAAGTGATATTGTGCCGATGTGTGCTTTTACCCTGGGGGTGAGTGTCACCCCGTTTCGTTGGTGAAAAAAGAAACGTTTAAAATATATTCGGAATTGGATAAACTGATTAATTCTAAGCAACTTTTGTTCTATACAGTTTTTTTTACTAAGTCAATACTTTTCGAGTTATTTGCGAGTGAATATGTTCATTTTTCAACAAAAAAACCAAATAACTCGAAAAGTATTGACTTAGTGAAAAAACTGTATAAAACAAAAGTTGCTTAGAATTAATCAGTTCTAGCGCACAGACTAGTCACATTCGATTTAGCGACCAAAAATACACCAGAGAAGACCTTAACACGATCAATTTATTTACAGTGGTTCTAATAATTCCTGAAAAACACCTAATTTTACCATAATTTGTTAATAACAATTAAACGCACCATATTTGGGCTTCCAGACCACTTCCATTGGATTCAGCGACCCAAAAAACCTATAATACCACCATCAGATCGCGACGAGCAAAAAGTGCCCCTATGTTGCGACTAGCCTACTAGGTTTAAAGACAAATTATGGGAAAACAAATATGCTGACAAATCTCGTCCACAATGAGCTAACAAACATGTGAGCTACTCAGACGAGTAAGTTTTGGTTTGCATTCGGAAAAATGAGATACATTTTTAAAACAAATATCCCAATCCATTTAAAAACGTAAGTTTTTATCCAGTACTTGTTACCAGTCCTCACATACGGAGCAGAAACCCTTACTCTCTGTTACAAAATTGACTTTTCTATGAACTAATGTTTAATTTTAGTGGACTTTATTTAATTTTAATAACTTACAACTAAACAAATGAAAAACACTGAATTTATATCCTTTATTTTACAAACTACGATATCTAATTTATTAATTGCACTAAATCTAATAATTTATCTAATTACAAATTCAAAAATGTACCGCGCCCGTTACATATCAAAGTACACCGACGTTTTCAAATTCACAACTGAACTACTAATTCCAAAAACCCCTATTTATAAATTATTACAATGCTCTAGAACTAAACAACATCTCGAAAAAGGTTGAATAATATTTAAGACTTTAAAATAATTTACTTCAGAAGTCTAGAACAATCGAATATCATAAATCATAATAAAAGAAGGGTCTTGTTTACATTAAAATTATAATAAATAGGCCAGGTCATGAGCAGCCTGCAGCGTCACATCTCACAAAACTATTGGAAAAATTAAGAAGCATACAACGAACGTAAAATGTTGAGATCAATGCTTGGAATAAGCTTAAGAAATTGACTAAGAAACGAGGAAGTTCATAGAAAAACCAGAGTGGAAGACATTATTGAACGTATTACAACACAAAAATGGAGATGGGCGGTGTTGCAATAATGAAACACGACAAGTGGACAAAAAATTACTTGAGTGGACACAACGGACAGAGAAGTAAAGCTGAGGAAGCCCCTCAACGCTATGCTCCAACGACATCAAAAGAATTGTGACCAATGGGATAGCAGAGACGCAGAACACAAAAAGATGGAAATATCTGGAAGATGCCTGTGTTGAAAATAGGCAAATCAAGGCTGATTGATGATGATAATGAAGATGATGATCCATAATTTTCCTATATTTAACTCCATATAACAGGACAGGGAATACGTAGCATTTCAATACCATAGTTGTAATTTTAATTCCCAGTCTCCAATTGCATAATAATAAAGTCAAAGTTTTCAACCTAATAGAAATATTAAAAATATTGAAAAATATTCCTAAAAGACAGGCCCGGCCCTAGGGATTTTGCCGCCCTGGGCAAGATCGGCAACCACCGCCCCCTTGGTGGACTCATGATGAGATGCCATATTACCACAGAGCAAAGGAAAATAAAATTACGGATTTGATTTGCCAAACAGCTTGCCTCATGAGCAACTGTTTTATCGTTGTTTTTATTGACGGTGATTTCTATAAGAGCATCGTAGACTTGTTCAATTTAGTATCTGATAGGGGTAATTGCATCAATCTACTTTTCCATCTAGTTTCGTAGTTTGTAGTTTTATTGAAACCACAAAGGTTTTAATGTCAGGCTAGAAATATGATTTCAACGATGAATAGATGCTGCAAAAAGTTGTCAATTTTTGTCACTAAGGAAATGAAAGAAACTGCAAACTGTGAGGATTTAGCAGCATCGTTCATGACTAAGTTGAGTGAATGGCTAGAACATGGGATAAAAAATGGTCTAGGATTCATTTTCAAAATTCTGTTTTGAACTCCTAAGTTCTTCCCTTTCATATTTGCCCCATTGTCATACCCTTGTTTTCTCATATCTTCCAAACGTATTTCCAGTTCAATCAGTTTTTGCAAAATAACTTCTGTAATCCCAAGCCAGTGGTTTCCAGTACAGGCACAAATGCAAGAAAATGTTCTGCAATTTTAACACTTTGTGAACAGGAACCTAAATTGATAAAACAATAGTCATCTGTTCTACCCCAGAAATATCAGGTGTACAATATAAAATTATGCTATAATACTGTTCAGATTTCAAAAAGTTTAAAATTTTATTTTTTAAGGTGCTGAATAATTTCGTTTTGAATACGTTTTCCCAAGTAGTAGCTTGTTATTTACCATTCGTTGTTCTCCTAACGTGCTCTTGTAAAACATAATCAGTTTTTCCAAAGAACTCAACAAGCTTTAAAAATTTACCATTGTTTTGATGAAACAGTTTATCAGAATCGCCCCTCAATGGAAGACATTGTTGTGCTAAGAACTGTATTATTGATAAGAGTCGTTTTATTACATTTTTTCAATGGCGAGTGTCTGAATTTAGAACTTTTTTTTGTGTTTCTTCGTCTATGGTCTTGCCCAATTCTAGTCTAATGGTTTGTTCTACCCACTGTCCTGTGACTGTAGATGAGCTGGAGACTTAGCGTGGCTGGACAAAGCTTCAGCCACATGTTTTAAAATAATTATCAATTTTCAGTAAATTTAATTTTGACATTAGAAAATATTTTACAGAAAAAACAATACATACACAGAATTGTTTGTCAGAATAAATTAACGACTTTCTCTCAACATTTTCACCATTGCACATTTTGTAACTGTAGTAGTTAGTTGTAAATCTATGATATGTTATCTGTTATGATCTGTTATAAGTTAATCTATGATTATTATTTCTTCAATTTAAAAATTGGCTGTCCTCTAAAATTTGCCGCCTCTAACTTTGCCGCCCTGGGCAGCCGCCCAGTTCGCCCACCCCTGGGGCCGGGCCTGCTAAAAGATATATTTAATTGAAAACTTATTGGACCATTTTTCTGGTAACACCTCGTCCATGGCTTCTAAAAATTACAAACCAGATGGATGCTGAAGCGAAGAAGGCAAGAGGGAATTAAAAAACTTACAATTCACGACCCCGTCTGTTCAGCTGGTAAATTCCAGCGGAAAAAGGACCTAGTTACTCAAAGGAGTAAAACTTTTGAGGATGGCGCTAGACACATACTCCATAAACGTGCGAATATACAAATAATGCAAAAACTAAAAAAGGCGAATTTTGTCATGACATTTGGTACGTGGGGTTAGAATAATATTTGGAACACCTTGTTTAAATAACTTTTTTCGATATCTCTAACGCGAAGCAAAATAGCGAAGTAAACAAAACAGTGTAGCGTGTGTAAAAAATTTATGGGGAGGCTAAGCCTCTCTTGCCTCCTCTGACCAGCCGACACTGGTATATATTTTGATCTCTGTTTCCAATGTAGAGTTTTTTGCATAATACTTTGTCTACTTCTACGTTTATTTTAATTTTTTTTATCAGCCTTTTTATGTGTGATATTCCGCTTAAAATTTTCAAATCTAATTGAAATGATTTTATTGAAGCCGGAGATTTCTCACTGGGCTATTTTAAATTGCGGAGAGTTAAATCTCTTCCAGACTTTTAAAAACTTCCATTATTTACGTATTCATCAGAAATTCTCTGAACCGTAGTAGCAGACGTCGAACTATTTCTATGGGCGGATTTATTCGTCGATGTTCCTGTTTACTGTACATTTATTAGGAGAGCTTACTCAAAATGAAATTTGGTGGAAGTTTAAATACATTTATTCTAAATACAGTTTGATAGTCGAATAGTAAGTGAAAAAACAAAAACTGTTATGGAGATGGGGGATAATGTCAAATGGGCAAAAGATGAGGAAGAAGGTAAAAAATGGATAAAGAACCTAAAATAAAGAGGTGCTGTTAGTACGTAACCACTATCTAATCTTACAAAAGCCTAATGTAACAAGTCACGCAGTCTGTCCGGTCCTTTGGTCGACATGTAAACATTTAATGACATTTAATAAACGTCATTATGTTGCCATTTCGTTAGTTGCAATCCGTGACTGCACGCCGGGGTTTGTCCTGGTTGGGTCAGAGAGAGCAGCATATATGTGCCTCCTGATGAGAGACTAATAAGTTTCGAAACCGGTAGAGGTGCTTTCTGCACTCTCTCATTGGACTAGAATAATAATGCTGCTGTAGTTTCGTGTTGCAACGAAATTGAAAATGGTTATTCATTTTTGATTTACATGTTTACTCTGATTGGAGTACGAAGGGAACCATTCTCGTTGGAACTTTACCGCGCGGAGCAGATGGGACATGAATTATAAATTGTAAAATTCCCTCATCTTCCTTAGTCTCAGCATTCGTTATGACTTGCAAATTGTAGAAGCCTCGGAGGTATTATCAGAGAAGGTTCTCATTGTTTTCAATCTGGTAGGATGTAGAGTAACATCTTTTGATGTTGTTTTATGTGCTATTAGATTGAAAACTTAGTTTTTGCTAGCAGTTGGAGCTAGGGCATCCCTGCTATTTCGTTCGTTGCAATCCGTGACTGCACGCCGAGGTTTGTCCTAGTTGAGTCAGAGAGAGCAGCATACGTGCCTCCAGAGACTAATAAGTTTCGAAACCGATAGAGGTGCTTGCTGCACTCTCTGATTTGACTAGAATAATGATGCGGCTGTAGTTTCGTGTTGCGACAAAATTGAAAATGGTTATTCATTTTTAAACGTCATTTTATTTTTTTATATTTTACTTTTATATTAATAATTGTATTATTTATATTTTAAAGAAATTATATTATATAGGTACATTATACAGGGCAAGTCATGAGGAACTGTACAGAGTCCTATCTCTTATGGAGGCCTAGTGATGAGCAAAACAAGTACAAGACCAAGACCAGGCGAGTCTTGGTCTTGGTCTTGGTCTTGTTCTTGCAAGCTTGGTCTTGGTCTTGGCAGCTAAAAGGCAGTCTTGGTTTTGCACTAGCCGGTCTTGTTCTTGGTCTTGGTCTTGCTGCAAGAGTCTTGCTGGTCTTGCTTTTTTGGTAGTAATAATTTGAACCAAACAATTTCGAATACATTGTAATTGAGTACATTGAGTACATTGAAATAAGTAGAAATGTAAAGAATGAAACTATATTTTTTGCTGTAAAATTTTAAAAGAATATAGAATGTAGTTTCAAACGGATACCAATTTTAACATTATACATTAACCTAATTATTTCATTAAAAAGTATGTTTCAATCAAGAACACAAAAATCAAATATTTTTTTACTTTATTTAATATGATTAACTTATTTTATAAACTAACTAAAACATACTTTTTAGTAAGTACATACATATTTACCATACCTACCTATTTATAGACCTAACACTATAACATAACAACTAAACCTACTGGGGAGTTATAAACGCTTAATTCTGTAATTTGTTATCTTGCACTTCTTTAATTTTATTGCTCTCTTAACTACATTGCTCTCATAGCACGTGTTAATCGTACTTTTTATTTTCACATATTTTTGGATTGAATAGCCATTATGACATTTAAAAAGTTGAAAATATTCGGATGTGGGTAGTAAAAACTTGAATTTAAAACACACTGAAATGATTTGCATGCATTTCAAGTGCAGCACATACTATTTGTAGTACTGGCCCTTTCTGGGGAAAACCTAGATTCTTCCAAATAGTTTTCAACTATAAAATCAGTAAAATCCTTTACGCGTTTGTCATCCGGGATTTTCACAAATAATTAAACTTTCAACTTTTTCCTACTTGATTGTAAAAAGTTAATTCAAAAAATAATTTTAAAAATTTCCCAGTATCGGAATTTTTGTCATTATATTTAGAAACTGAACCTAAGCTTTGGATTTTGCGATACCAAGCTTGACACATTACAATCGACACCAAGTTATTTTTTATTCAGGCCACAAAATCCCTTTTTAAAATCTATTATGATATTTTTGGGTATTAATTTTAAATTTAACGACCTACATTTTTCCTCGATTATGCGAAAAGAATTGAAATAAGTGTCAGTATTTTTATTACACAAAAAAGCGAAAACTACTGGTACATAAAAACCGTTTTTAAAGGCATTTTTTTAATGGATTACCCTATCTATAATTGCATTTTTTTGTCTTACAAGTAATTTTAATTGTGCTTGAACTGTCGCCGTTTGAAAACTTGCCTTATGGATACTTTGAAGGTTGAGAAAATGCAAACCGTTTGACTTAATAAAAACGACTTAAAAATATAACCAAAATATTATGTATTTTAAAAATTCGATATTGTTTAAGGTTTATTACAATGTCAGTATATATTATTGAACTAAAAAAATTAAAAGATCCACAAGGAAAAAAATGTTTTTCCTGTAGTTGGCTGTATACCATCAATCACAAAATTGGAAAAAATCCTTTCTAAAAGGTATAAAATTTTATTAAAATCCCTTTAAAGGGCTACATCACAACAAAACGTTTTCGATTTTTATCGGCAACTTAATGGCAACCAAGTCATTGAAATGTAAATAACTCAATTTGGATCCCACGTGTTGGGAAATTTCAATACATTACCTTAGGGCATTATCCTAGTTGCCATGTGACCATCATTAGGCTTTTTGTTGAAGTATGCACTTTTAACGCATCGATATTGTATTTAAAGGGTTTTTACCTGGATATTTTTCTTTTGTGGCTCAGCTAGCATCCAGTTAATCTAACACTGATGATGATTTTTTATAAAAATCGAAAACGTTTTGTTGTGATGTAGCCCTTTAAAGGGATTTTAATAAAATTTTATACCTTTTACAAAGGATTTTTTCCAATTTAAAAAAAATAAAGTTAAATAATAAAAAACCAATTTCGCAAAAAAGTGCAAGAGTCTTGCAGGTTGGTCTTGGTCTTGCGTAGTCTTGCAAGGTTCGGTCTTGGTCTTGGCCTTGGTCTTGAATACCTGGTCTTGGTCTTGCAAACCAAAAGGCGGTATTGGTTTTGGTCTTGGTCTTGCTGCAAGACCAAGACCAAGACCGCAAGACCAAGACCAGTCTCGCTCATCACTATGGAGGCCCCTGTGGGAAATACCAATTTATTTTTATTTATTAAATTAACAATGCACCTAATCCTAAGACGACATTTAACTTAATCTACTACTGTACTGTCCTAGGTATTCCCAACGGTTCACCTTAGAATTTATTAATTATTGTTGCACACATCACTGTTGTGGCTAGGTTCACTGTCCTAATTTAAACTGACACTGACATTTATAGATTTATCACTCTCACACAAGTTCAAAAGGTTTGGTGCGTTTGAGCATGCGGACTAGGTCTTGATTATCTAAAAGTTTTAACACTTCCCTGTTTGTATGGTTGCCGAGTCGTTTTTCGTGACACTTGGTAATCTTCTTTATTTCTTCTTTGATTGTTGCTATACGAAGTTCTTGATGTAGGTCTTTGATGTAGGTCTTTGTTGCGGATATTGGACTCTTAGAAGGCAAGCATAGTTACTCTCACTAGTACAGCCCCATAACTGTAAACCATAGGATCATACTGGTTGGAGCATTTGTTTGTAAACTAATACTTTGTTTTTGATTTTAAGTTATGAGCTTCTACCTAATCACCAATATAACTTCTTGTACTTCAGTTTTAGTTTTTCAGTTTTCTTTCTGATATGTTCCTGCCACTTTAATTTGCTATCCAAATGTAGTCCTAGATATTTAACTGTTTTCTTGTACGGAACGATTTTATTGTTTATTCTAACTTGGTAACTATTTATTTTTTTGTAAGTTAAATCGATATGGGCCGATTTCCCTTCATTGATTTTTATGCGCCATTTATTATTCCAAGTGTTTATTTTGATCACTGCATTTTGGAGGTGTCTAGTTGTGGAATAACAAATGACCATTAAAAAGTGTCTACTCCCATTGTTTATGGAGGTTACGAGGAGGATCCTCATATTCCCTTCTTTGAATCTATTTGTTCCCTTTCCTCCATGAATTTCTGAATATCTTCCTAACGCCAACCATTATCTGATAATCTTGTTTTTTTCTCATTTTAGCATTTTAATTTTTTCTCTCAAAGACTAACTCATTGCTATGTGAACATACCCTTTCAGAACATTGTTTTGGTCTTCAATACTTCCATTTTGTTTTCCTTTTAGTTGATTAATTTCTACCAAAATGCATTGGAATTCTAAATCGAGTATCGAATCGGAAAAAGTAATTTACGTTTATTAACCCAGTGACAAATTTTATTAACATTTTACTATCAGTTATTAATTTTATATTATTTCATAACACAAAAGCTTCACAAACTGATAGAATGGCACGTCCTGAACGGCACGTAATAAAACTAATAAAATTTAGCAATTTAATTAAACGGTTTTTTTTCATCAACACACGTCAAATTTAATCAGCTTGAAATGATATTACTAAACAATATATCGCATAGAGAAAACACGCTTAAATACTCAAATATATTAATTTCTGTCCATAACTATACAGAAATAAATATACAGCGCGGTGTTCAGATAATCCTGTACAGATCTACTCTCAAATATCAACTCTGGACTTAGTCCATGTGGTGAGACCGCTCTTGTCTAAAAAAAATTTCTGATTCGATTTCTTTGTGGATTACTATTCAAAAATGTCCCCTTTAAACAAATCTGAAGGGTGCCGGGCGGAATTTTTGGACAGAAATTGTTTAAACAATTTTTTTAAACAAATACAAAAGATCATGTTTTTTTTCTCGGGAATATATATTTTTAGATTTTTTGGGTCAATCTAAACAAGAAAGGTTTCTTGTAATTTTTCTCAGAAATTGATAATTTTGGAGTTATAGGCGATTTGAAATCTGAAAAATGCGAAAATACGAATTTTCGAGGCTTAAAAACTCATATTTAAATTTTAGTATTTTTGAGGTTTCCAGATACTTATATTGAAGACTGAACATTCAGCTTCAAGATTCTGAAGAGTGATCGCGTCTAACTTTAATTTATACCGTTGTTTTTTAATTGTTAAATATGCGTGTTTATCCGATTTTTTTGGCGATGCGGCGCGCTCCATTTCAAAAATCTCCTATTTTCCTCCAAAAAATATTTTTTCTAGATTCTTTGGGAAATTCTAAATAAAGTAAGTTTCTTGACATTTTTCTCAAAAGTTAAAAGTTTTTAAGTTATAAGCGATTTAAAATCCGAAATATGACAAAAAACGTATTTTCGGATTTTAAATCGCTTATAAGTTTAAAACTATTAACTTTTGAAAAAAAAATGTCAAGAAACTTATTTTATTTAGAATGTCCCCAAAGAATCTAGAAAAAATATTTTTCGGAGGAAGATAGGAGTTTTTTGAAACGGAGCGCGCCGCACCGGCAAAAAAATCGGATAAACACGCATATTTAACAATTAAAAAACAATGGTATAAATTAAAAATAGACGCGATCACTCTTCAGAATACATAGAAGATACATACATACAGAAAATACATAGAGGAACTCTGATGATACTAGATCCGAACAACCTCCATCCTACATATGTGATGACCACTTACCAATCACATCAGATGAAGTGGAAAGAGCAGTATCACAACTAAAAGATGGCAAAGCTCCTGGACCTGACAATGCATATGCTGAACTCATAAAACTATTTAACACCGACGGTACTCAACGCCTAACCAAAATATTTAACGACATATATTTAAGCGAAGTAATACCAAAAACATGGTTGAAGTCGACGTTTGTTGCTTTACCAAAGAAAACAAAGTCCGTATCCTGCAGTGATTTCCGAACCATCAGCTTAATGAGCCATATTTTAAAACTATTTCTAAAAATTATACACCAAAGAATATATAGACTGTGCGAAGAAAAAATCAGCCGAACACAGTTTGGTTTTCGAAATGCAGTGGGTACAAGAGAGGCTCTTTTTAGTATACAAGTGCTATTTCAACGATGTAGAGACGTAAATTGCGATATTTATGCATGTTTCATTGATTACCATAAAGCGTTCGATACAGTAAAGCACGACAAGCTGATGGAGATATTAACCAATATTGGAATTAACACCTGTGATTTAAGGATTATCAGCAATCTGTACTGACTGGAATCAAACATCCTCTATCCGGACAGAGGCAGGAGAATCCGACGATATCAAAATCAAACGTAGGGTCCGTCAGGGATGTATACTATCCCCCCTGCTGTTTAACATCTACTCTGAGGAAATCTTTCAAGAAGCAGTGGATGATGTTGAAGCCGGAATTCGAATTAACGGAGAACGTATCAATAACATAAGATACGCAGACGACACTGTGGTATTCGCTGACAGTTCTGAAGCCCTACAGGAGTTAATGAACAGAATCGCGGAGGTCAGTCAGAGATACGGACTTTCACTAAACACTAAGAAAACAAAATGTATGATTATCTCTAAGAACAAACAGCAATTTGGACGACTCAGTGTAAATGGTCAACAAATAGAAAGAGTAAAGACATATACACCTTGGTACGAACGTCAATGAAATGTAGGATAGAGAAAGCAAGATCTGCATTTCAAAAAATGGCAAAGTTGTTCAAATGTCAAGATTGGTCGATACCCATAAAAGTCAGATTACTACGATGTTATATCTTCCCTATACTGTTGTACGGAGTTGAGTCGTGGACTGTCACAGACGCCACCTGCAAGAAAATTGAGGCTTTTGAGATGTGGCTTTATCGTCGAATCCTGAAGATATCTTATACCGACCACATTACTAATGAGGGTGTTTTGCTGAGAATGCAAAAAGAAAAAGAGCTGTTAATCAAAATAAAAACAGCCAAAATCGAATACCTCGGTCACACCATGAGGAATAGTGAAAGATATGGACTGCTGCAACTGGTCTTACAGGGAAAAATAGAGGGAAAGCGAGGACCAGGAAGGCGAAGGATTTCGTGGCTGAAAAATCTACGTACGTGGTTCAACACGACCACTACAAATCTTTTCAGAGCAGCAGTGTGCAAAGTACAGATTGCCATGACGGTCGCCAACATCCGAAACGGATAGGCACTACAAGAAGAAGAAGACTCTTCAGAATCTGGAAGCTGAATATTTAGTCTTCAATTTAAGTGTCTGGCAACCTCAAAAATACTAATTTGAATATGAGATTTTAAGCCTCGAAAATGCGTATTTTCGCATTTTTCAGATTTTAAATCGCCTGTAACTCGAAAACTGCCAATTTTTGAGAAAATTTACAAGATACTTTTCTTGTTCAGAATTACCGACAAAACTTAAAAATATATGTTCCGGAGCAAAAAAAATTTGATCTTTTGTATTTGTTTAAAAAAATTGTTTAAACAATGTCTGCCAAAAAATTTCGCCCGGCACCCTTTATATTTGTTTAAAGGGGACATTTTTGAATAGGAATGCACAAAGAAACCGAATCAGAAATTTTTCCAGACGGGAGCGGTCTCACCACATGGACTAACTACTAACTAGGTTATAGCGGCCAACTAATTTACCATTTTCATAACAAGCTAGTATGAAGAATTGTAATGAGTTTTGCCGCCAGATTCTTCGCCGAACGGGTTTATTTGTTCGAGACTCATTCTACAGTTTTCCAGAACGGGGCAGGACTGTAGGACTACTATAAATAAGAGAACTTCGTCAACATTTGTGACGGAAAGGCACATCAAGAAGAAAAAGAAGTTGTTTCTTTTCCTCCATGAATTTCTGAATATCTTCATAGCGCCAACCACTTTCTGATGTTCTTTGCATTTCAATTTTCTCTCTCAAAGACTAGCTCATTGCTATGTGAACACACCCTTTCAGAACATTGTTTTGGCCTTCAATACTTCCATTTTGTTTTCCTTTACAGTTGATTGATTTCTATCAAAATGCAGTGGAATTATAAATTGCATGTTGAATCGGAAAAAGTAATTCACGTTTATTGACCCAGTGACAAATTTTATTAAAATTTTACTATCAGTTATTAATTTTTAGACAAGGCGAAAACGGCGGGTTCGTTGGAAAAAATATTCCCATTAGATTTTTTTGCATAATCACATTCGTGAGACACCCCAGAATAAGGTTCAAGAAGTCGCCCACGCGAAAAGTGGTCCAATTTTTTTTTAACAATTTTTTTTAATCAAATTGCAAAGATCAATATTTTTGACCCGGAGAATTTTTTTTTAGATTTTCGGACCATTCCAGACAGAAAAGGTTTCTCATAATTTTTCTCTTAAGTTGATCTAGTTCGAGTTATAAGTAGGGATAGCGGTTTTTGGCAAAACACCGGATTTCGGTTATACCGTTTTTTTTGCTTACGGTTTAACCTGGAGGTTATAACCGGCCGTTTTTGCAAAAACCGGTTTTCGGTTTTTTTAATCCAATAGGTTACAATGTTACATTTATAATGCACTTTAGTTTGCGATACTCCACTCGACTCGATACTCGATATCAATATGATCAAAATTAGTACTATCGAAAGAACATAAATATCAATATAAATAAAACACAATTTTTAATAAAACCATTTTATTCTATTACTTATTATATTTATTTATTATTTTATTATTATTATATATTTATTGATTATTATTAAATATAATATAGCGTAAGATTACTAAATACTTATTGCAATAATATACAATTTAACCCAACCCTTTCAACTTATAAAAAAATTCCCAGACTCTTTCAAATGGGATTTAAAAAAAATAATATCAACATAAATATTTTAAATGTAGTAATGAAACAAAGACTTACTCACAATCATTTAATTATACTTTGACGACCGGTTTCGATCTCTACATTATTCAGATCATCTTCAGGTCGGCGTTACAAGTAGTTAAATGCTACAATTAAAGAAAACCAGAGTTAGAACATTGTCTGGTTGCACAAATGTTAATAGAAAGCTAAATTCGAAAACATTTTTTTGAAATAAAGGTTTGCAACTGTTGACATTTCAGAAATGCGATACATACAAATGCACACTTATGAGTAACAGATACTCATAAGCATGTATAAGCAAATGGATGCATGCAGTTTATGAATATTTGTTGAAAAAGTTAAAAAATATTTTTTTTTAATTAAAAAAACTAATTTAAATATTAATCAAAATTAAATATGCTTCCAAAATTCAAAAAATAATAATAATAGATAGTAATATTGCTCTGATCTACTTACATGCCGTTACAAGGGATGCGTTGCCACTTAGTTGTTAACATGTTAATACGTCCAACTTATGCTAATAGGTTAGCTGGGAGAGGAATAGGGCAAACAGACATATTACGTAGGTCAAAACAAATAAATTTTTTGAAATTTGAATGGATCCTGAAGGAAGATGCGTGCTGTGAAACAAAGGATGTTGTGTTAGACAGGAGAAAGACAATGCTCGAGTGGATGTGTTTTAAATGTAGCTAAGTTTAAAATCACTTTATTGTAGACTCTTGTACTAATGTGATGGTCTTTGCTCGTTAATGTTTTGCGATATGGTCAGAGGTCAAAGTATGGGAAATGACACATAGGAAAGTATTTAATTAAATTAAATTAAAATGTCTTGTTCCCGGTCAAAGGACTAAGGGATGTCACAAATTTAATAAAATTGTAGGTGCCAAACACTTTGAAATCTATGAAATGTACAGAAATTATAAGAAGGCTAATTAGATGAAAAAATAGTAAAAAGAGTGGTTAAGAAACTGTAAAAAGTAAAAAATTGTAAAAAGATCAGAAAAAAGGCAAGGGTTATTTTGTTTGAGTTATTGTATGATGGAATATGTTCAGAGAGAAAGTTAATGGTATGGTGTAGGCACTTACTTGAGAATAGTTTTAAAAACTATGTTTTTAAAACTATTTTTTTAAAACTATTCTTAAGTAAGTGCCTACACCCTACCATTAACTTTCTCTCTGAACATATTCCATCATACAATAACTCAAACAAAATAACCCTTGCCTTTTTTCTGATCTTTTTACAATTTTTTATTTTTTACAGTTTCTTAACCACTCTTTTTTATTTTTTCATCTAATTAGCCTTCTTATAATATCTATACATTTCATAGATTTCAAAGTGTTTGGCACCTAAAATTTTATTAAATTTGTGACATCCCTTAGTCCTTTGACCGGGAACAAGACATTTTAATTTAATTTAATTAAATACTTTCCTATTTGTCATTTCCCATACTTTGACCTCTGACCATATCGCAAAACCTCAACGAGCAAAGACCATCACATTAGTACAAGAGTCTACAATAAAGTGATTTCAAACTTAGCTACATTTAAAACACATCCACTCGAGCATTGTCTTTCTCCTGTCTAACACAACATCCTTTGTTTCACAGCACGCATCTTCCTTCAGGATCCATTCAAATTTCAAAAAATTTACTTTGTTTTGACCTACGTAACATGTCTGTTTGCCCTATTCCTCTCCCAGCTAACCTATTAGCATAAGTTGGACGTATTAACATGTTAACAACTAAGTGGCAACGCATCCCGTGTAACGGCATGTAAGTAGATCAGAGCAATATTACTATCTATTATTATTATTTTTTGAATTTTGGAAGCATATTTAATTTTGATTAATATTTTAATTAGTTTGTTTAATTAAAAAAAAATATTTTTTAACTTTTTCAACAAATATTCAAAAACTGCATGCATCCATTTGCTTATACATGCTTATGAGTATCTGTTACTCATAAGTGTGCATTTGTATGTATCGCATTTCTGAAATGTCAACAGTTGCAAACCTTTATTTCAAAAAAATGTTTTCGAATTTAGCTTTCTATTAACATTTGTGCAACCAGACAATGTTCTAACTCTGGTTTTCTTTAATTGTAGCATTTAACTACTTGTAACGCCGACCTGAAGATGATCTGAATAATGTAGAGATCGAAACCGGTCGTCAAAGTATAATTAAATGATTGTGAGTAAGTCTTTGTTTCATTACTACATTTAATATGGACTCACATATGCAACCCATTCAATATATAAATACTTTACTTAAAAATAAATTGGATAATGCAATTTATCTTTTATTTTTACTACTATCAAAAAAAAATTATCATGTATTTCTTTTAACACGTTTGTATATTTGTATAATAGGTACATTTGAACTCATTTAATACTTCCTGTATGGGTGTATCGTTTTGAAAACGTAGGGAAATCCTTGGAGATTCGTATTCGTAATCGGTAATTCGATATACATAGTCAGAACATTATTTTTGGTAATCAGAAAAAGTCATTCACCCACTTTCAATGTCAAGAGTCAAGTGTGAAAAATAGATGATGTTTGCGTCTACTTCAACCAGATCACTTCTTATGTAAATATTCTGATTACAAATACCTTTTTAACGAAATATTATAATAAAACTTAATTGCTTCTGGCTGACGTGAGTTTGCACTTTCAGTTTGCTTCTGTATTTATAAAATAAAATTTGAATTATGGTTTTGTTTGGAATAATTACCTGAGAATAATAATTATGATTGGGATCCAAAATAATACCTAACCTAATCCTAATCACCGTAAAAACCTAATAACCGGTTTTTACTTTAAAAAGAAAAAACCGGTTACAACCGGGACAAAAAAACAACCGGTAAAACCGGTTATTGCGAAGTAAAAAAACCGGTTTTAAGTTAAAACCAGTAGGTTTTTCCCATCCCTAGATAAGCAATTTAAAATTTGAAAAACGCGAAAATGGCCATTTTTACGCCTTAATAACTCGGTTAAAAATGATTATTAGGTACATTCTCGCTATCGCTCATTCTGTAAACTTTCACATGCGTGCCTTAAACGTGTACTTTTAACACTTATATCATAAATAACTATTAAACACGCAAATAAAAATTATTTAAATAAAATACTTTACTTAGAAAAATGTTTACTTTAGGAATCTCTAAAGACGTTTGTCGGCTTAAAGATTTCACGAAATTACTTCATTATTCCTTTGTCTAAGTAGGTATATGCAAATTTAAGGAACAATAAGAGGGATAAACTTTTAAAAATATTGTTAAAAGTTTGTATGTATGTAGATATTTAAAGTTTGTATGTGTTTAAAGACTTTTAATATATTCTGAAACACGAAATATAAAATGTGTTAAACAAGTTTATCCAGGTACCTACAATTTCGTTAAATTGATAAACATAATTTCAATTGTAACTGTAATAACAGTTAGTTACGACGTTAACAAAAATAAACAGAATAATTCAATTTGGACGTTACGAATTGTCCGTTACGAATTTGTATAGTTACAAACTGTCGCCGTTACGAAGTGTCGCCGTTACGAACTGTCGCTGTTACGAGTTGTCCGTTACCAATTGTCCGGTTACGAACTGTCGCGTTACGAGGTGTCTGGTCACGATATTTTTTATATGATCTGTAAGTTTCATCGGTTCAAAGTGCTTACTTTTGAAAGGACTGTAGTTGAAAGGGCTTGCACGAGTCACTAATTACGAGTATATGGAAATTTAGAAACACCAAATCTTAACCAATTTTTATCTTACAGAAAAACAAAAAAATACAAAATATTCAGAAAAGCAAAACCGACTTTTTTTATGGTTTGAGATTTTTGGTATCTCTAATAATTTTAAAGTTATTTTGAAAAAAAAAGCATTGTTTTCAAAATTAAAAATTTTAATTTAAAACCAATCTTTTCCAAAAATACACTTTGAATCGGTGAAACTTACAGATCATATAAAGACAACATAAGTAAAACAAATTTTGGGGGTTACTTTAACATCTTAAATAGCAGCACTCATTTTTTATTGCAGATTTGGATTCCTTACGTAAAAATAAATAACTTTTATTCGGGACATTTTTCGAATTATGGATAGATGACGCTATAATCGGAAACAACGATTGTTGGAAATGAAAAATTAAATAAAAAATGGAAAGTCCCCCACTTTATGGAAAACTTAACTTAACTTTTTTTGGATTTAGGACCTACTCTTCACAACCCATAACACTCAAGTAACTGCAAATTTAGCATACATTCCTCCCCTAATATTATGTATTCTGGTGCTGCACTATTGGCTGAGAAGTAGAGGTTTTTAATTAGATCGCCATAATATGTCAGTTTACAGTACATGTGTGATATAAAGATTGATGAAACAAATTCCAAGCTGCTTTGTTAAAGTTGCAGATTTTGTGTTTTTGTGGTGTCTTTTTCTCTTGGATGATGAATTGAAAAGCTAATTAATGGTAGATAATTTGATCCGCGGAGATCTTGCAGAACATTTCAATTTATTAGTGCTATATGTTCAGTGCATATTGAGAAGAAATAATTTACTTGCAGTTCATATAGTTATTAATTAATAAGTAATAATAATGTACACTAAAATATTAAATCTTATTGATTTACGATGTAATAGGTAAGAATTTTTGTAACAATGCTGAAGGCACTTTGGGCTAAACAACGAATAATCTTATATCCGACACCAACCTACGGGCTATTACCTTTTAATATAAGTTTATGATGTATGTTTCACGCATCCCTCAATAACAGCCGTATAATTTCTTTCTCACATGTTCAACACGAATGCTACGCCAGGTATTTCCTGGAGGTATACCGTCTGGTAATTTAAAGCATATAAAAAGATTAAGAAGTTGGGATTTTGAATTAACAATTTGTCGCTTAGGCCTTTTGTGTAGGTACCGCTAATAAGGAATTCGAAATTTATGGGCAATTAGAAAGGCATCTGATCATTAAAAGGGCATTTTGAACGTACAAATATTTTAGAGGTAGATGTTTTATTTTATATCAATTAATTCGATGAGCGGGGTAGTGATTTTTGACAAACTGACAGGTAAGATGAATGTACCTACGGAACAATAAATAACATTATCCAATTATCTAATTATTCAACTATTATTTCAAAACATTTTATACAAAGATTTTCTTGTTTAATAGATAGATATAATTACATGCAACCAATATAAAAAAATATGAAAAAAAAATTTTTAAGAAACGCTTTTCTTTAGTTACGAGTGACTAAAATTAAAAATATTATAAAAAAATCAACCAAAAAGCAAAAAATAAAAAAAAATTGAAAACATCTAACACATTCGTCAAAGAAAAGCGTGGCGCGTCTTCATCGAATAAACGGTTTTCGCACCACGCTTTTTTTAACAAATGTGTTAGATTTTTTCAATTTTTTTTTATTTTTCGTTTTTTGGTTGATTTTTTTATAATATTTTTAATTTTAGTCACTCGTAACTAAAGAAAAGCGTTTCTTAAAATTTTTTTTCATATTTTTTTATTTTTTACTTTTTAGTCTTACACTTTTCAAACATTAAAATATATCGTCATGTTAATTAAAAATATGTATAAAACATATGATGTATTAACATGAAAAGTAGTCGGAATCGGCAAAAAATTTTAAACTTTATTGTTTATTTATGAAGCATAACGTAACGTCAAATTATGTATAGTTCACATGATTAGCTACAATCCGTAAAAGTTTCAAGTTTTTACATCGTAAAAAATAAGAGAATTTAAGCATTTTCCGTTAAAATCGTTTTTTTTTAATTAAACAATTAATAAACATAAAAAAGTTTTTATTAACAATTCGTGTATTGTTCCCGCGAATGCCTATGTCTGCAAATTTTCATTCATTTGCATTGGAGAAAAAGCAGTCAAATTAACGTCCAAAGATTTGACGCAAACTATTGAACTAAATAAAAGCGTTTAAAAATAGATTACAGTAGAACCCCGTAAATCCGAACCCCGCGAATCCGAACTTTCGGCAAATCCGAACCAACGGAAAGTCAAAAAAATTTAAAAATTCAAGACGAAAATTTAAAAACATGTTTATTATACAGAGTAAAGCCAGAAAATTGGACAATGTAGGATTACTAGGACTTTGACATTTAAAATTTCTTAAAAATAAATATTATACTTTAATATATAGGTTTATAAAGTGTTTATAAAGGTTAAACACAAACTTACTTTGGTTCTCTCGTAGTCAACTTGAGTCCAAAAATATTATCCACACTCTTGCGAGAACGTTTGGCTACTCAAAATCACAATGAAAGCTTTGAACTACTAGTTAAGGCTAACTTTCGGATAATCCGAACTTTTCGGAATCCGAACAGGCTGTCCCCCCAATTAGTTCGGATTTGCGGGGTTCTACTGTAATATTTCAGCAGGCACTATCATAGACCCAGTTTTAAGTCTGGATTCCAATGCTGAAAATTGCGCCTTAGCCCAGCCTATACTTTTTTTAATTTCAACAATGGTTTTCTTATATGAAAAACAGTTTATAATAATTTTTGTTTAAAATTATTTTTTAAATTTAAATTATATTCATTCGAACAGTAAATTTTTGAAACGAGTTAAGTTTGTTTTTATATCAAATTATTAAATGGTGCTCAGTGAGAGTGAGCACTGCTTACATATACAGGGTGTTTGGTAAAGAATGAGCCATAGCTTAACCTTAGATTGCTGAGCTTAAAATAGGTCGATTTAAGCTTATTTACTTTAGTACAAAAGTTGATAATAACCGAAATGCAGGGTGTTAAAGTTAAACTTTTATTTTATTTATTCCTGAATATTTCCTGACCGGCATAGAATAACAACACGAAATTTGGAAAGCAGGGGTTTTTTGGGACGAGAAATCTAAATTCTCCACCAAAAATGATGTATTACTCAGAGGCGGCCACATACGTCTTTCAGTGCTCATTGAATACGTTCAGTTTTTTTTATCCCCCAGTCTACATACTTTCTGAATCAAAATTTTTATTCTCTTAATATTTTTACTTAAAGGGGGGGTATAGTATTTTTGATTATTTTTTTCGATTTTTTATTGGCTTATTTGATTGTAAATATTTTCAAGAGTATACTATTAAAATTTCAAGTTAATCCGAGCAAAATTGACGGAGATACGGATATATACAAAAATTTTCTTAGTATTATATTGATAAAACTACATTTTTTTAAACGCGTTTTCTGAAAAACATGTTTTTTTGTGGCGGTGTACATCATAACTTAAAAAGTAATGCACCGATTTGAAATTTTGCACACTTCTGTTTTAGATATTTTACTAGGTAGTGACGTCGAGTTTTTGCTTATTTTAATATTTTTTGAAGTTATACTTCTTTACGCGCGATATGAGGGTGAATTTTTATATGTTAAAACCTACGATCCTGGCGCATGCGCATTATAACTTTGTTCTGATTGGATGTTCAAATGACATGTCAAAAATTATTCAATATAGCAGCTGTAGCGCAGCTGTGGTTTGGACGGTTGACGGTTTGGTTATGTATGGTTGTTGCGTTTTAAAATTTGTGGGAAGAGAAACAACAAAGGTTAGTTAGTAGTTATACTGCCTTTTTAAATAGTTTTCATGTTATATTTTTGAAGTTATACTTCAAAATATTTTAATTTATGTATGTATCAATCCAGAAAAGGTGTGGAAAGAATATATGAGTGTTTTTAAATATATTTTTCTACAAACGTCTTAAAAATGCAATTTTTAGGACTCCATATGAGCGTTAAAAATGCTACTTTAAGACACTAGTGCTTTAAAATTTTTAAGGCACTGCAGTTAAAAGTGAATTGTCAAATTGTGAAACGTCAAAATATTTATATTTCATTTATTAACATTAATATTAATAATACAACTTGCGCAATTTGAAAAAGGTGGTTTAAAAGGTTTTTTATTATAATTTTGTGTCTTTGGATTTGTCTTCCTTGGGCGTAAAATAATAAAACATCTATTTTTATATTTCACTTGTCACCGTGATGTATAATTATGTATATCTGAAAGGTAACTAGCATGCGGCTTGATGGCCTTGTTGGTAGAGCATTGGACCAGAGATCAAAAAATCGCGAGATTGTGGGTTCAAATCCCGGACGATTCATATTTTTTTCTTTTTTTTTTTTTAATATTTGGCATTGTTAAGTTTTGGTTCATTTTTGGTAATTATTGTTAATTTCTTGTATTGTAACTGTTAAGTAGGTATATTTATTTCGTTGAAATTATATTATAATAGAAGTATAACTTCTTACGTGCGTACAAAGTACACACACATTCTTTTTTTTTGTATATATTACCATTTTTCTCTTTACTGAACACACCTTTTTTTGTTTTTTTTTCGATTTTTTCACTTTTAGGTTATACCATGAATTTAAAAATCAATATAATCATAAAAACTCGACGTCACTACCCCAAAAAACTCTTAAACTAAAATAATCTTTTTGGTTTATATGTTTCAAATGATTCTGTCCGAAGATATGGTGTACACCGCAAATCATCTTCTTTTTTGGATCATCTACTTAAAAATGACGCCACTCCTTCATTTTTTAATATTTTTCAATAAAAATTTAACTGAATAATCTTCAAGTGTTGTCCTTTAAGATATCCTTTTACCCATTTAATTTAACCCTACCACTTTCAAGGAAAAACGTTTTAAAATTATGCAAAAAAACGCAGAATTAACTATACCCCCCCCCCTTAAAAAAGGTATACTAACTAAAAGTAAAGAAAAAATAACTTTAAATATAATAACCATAAAAATAACCATAAACCGAATAAATAACCATAAAAATTTACAAAAATGTATCTCAAATGATATAAATATGAGAACTTGCACAATTATTATGGCTTCATTCAAGTTTATTTTTCGGGTCTAACTACGTTACAATGATATTATGCACAAAAATATGTTGTATCCCAGATTTAAAATGCGTTTATCTCGAAAACAGTTGAGTTTAGCAAGATGAATGTAGTATACCTTTTTTATGTAAAAATATTAAGAGAATAAAAATTTTGATTCAAAAAGTAGGTATGTAGAGTGGGGGATAATAAAAATGAACGTATTAAATGAGCACTGAAAGACGTATGTGACGCCTCTGGGAGATACATCATTTTTGGTGGCGAATTTAGATTTCTCATCCCAAAAAACCCCCGCTTACCAAATTTCGTATTGATATCCCATGCATGTCAGGAAATATTCAAGAATAAATAAAATAAAAGTTTAACTTTGACACCCTGTATTTCGGTTATTATCAACTTTAGTCCTAAGGTAAGTTAGCTTAAATCGACCTATTTTAAGCTCAGGAATCTAAGGTTAAGCTATGGCCCATTCTATACCAAACACCCTGTATAAAAAAATTAGGGCGTGGCCTTGCGGAGTGCTGACATAAGTGAATACTTCCCATTATACAGGTAGTTAAACAAATTTTATAGGTACGTTATATTAAAATAATATTTTTAAAACTGAATAAAGGAATTATATTGTTTAAACAAAGTATATGATATTCAAATAATAAAGTCAAGAAAAATAGAAATAAAAGTTAATAACAAAAATTGTAGCCAACTTTGAGCTTCACATTACAACACTTTTATAAAAAAGAACTTTTTTATAATAAAACGTTTTTATTATTTATAGGAGAGAATATAAAATAATTTGACGATATAAAATGCTTAAAATTCCAAAAATTACACTATAATAAAAAAGTAATTTTTATAAAAACACGGTTTTGTTATATACAGGACACAACATGTTTCGAAAGAATAAAATATGAATTTTTAGTAGGTGTATTAGCTGTTAAAATTATAATTCCAAAAATTACACTATTAAAAAGTACTTTTAATACCACGGTTGTTTAAATTGGTATAAATATATAATAATTAACTTATAAAATATGAATTTTAAGTATATCTACTTTTAATTATTTATTAAAAAAATTAAAAAAAGATACGCAACAGCCGTGTTCGAACTCGGGAACTCTCGATCTGCAGTCTAATGCCACTGACCCACCACCAATTTGTAGATATCGATTTATTAACGTACTTTAAAATATCATTGCATAGTCACAATTTTAAAATAGTTTCAAATAAAAAAATCGATTTATCCATACAGGGTGATTGATTAGTTGGGTAAAGTTCCGTAGATCCGGTATTGTAATAGATAGCAATAAAAGTTAATAACAAAAATTGTAACCAACTTTGATTACAGATTGATAATCATTATTCGTAAATTCTCAGTTTTAGACAATTACGTCATGGCTTGCCTAAAATTTGGATAGATTTAGACCCGTAATTAATATTTTGAGGTATGTGAGTTCAAGCCCAGCCCAGGCCATCGAAAAAAAAAAAAACAAAAAGGCTAACGCGTCAGTATAAAATTCTAAATGTGAATCTGGCGCTTAGACTGGAATATGCGGGCATCTGATCGACCTATGAGGGAGTAGTACGGCAAGGGGTAAGGGCTTGCGGCTCGGTGAAACTCCCCCATAGATCCCTACCGAAGGGCGTTGACGCCTAAGAACGGTGTATACACACAATGAATGTTTTGCTTTGAAAAATGAAAATATCTCGAAAACTAATAAATTTAGACATAGGGAATGTTATATAAAAATTAAATTACAGTAATGGTACTTTTTGATAGTGATATAAAATACAAGGTGTTTTATTTAAAATTACTGAGAAAATTATGTACTTGCCTTTTGACTCACCCTGTATTCAATATAAAGAAAATTAACAATATCGATTATTTATGAAAATTTTGACATTAAAAAAATATGGCATTAATAAACCATTGCCGTTGTGGCAATTTTTATTTATACAGGGAGTTAAACTTGTTACGATTTTCATATTGGTTATAACTTTGTAAATACCCTGTATAACATATACCTTTATATTTTTGTAATGGAGAAATTAAGAAGATTTTGAATATAAAATAAAATATAGGGTGTTCCATTTAAAAAAACATAACTTTGATCTGTCAATATGTTATCGAACACCCTGTAACATTCTAACTAATTTTGCAATGTGAAGTTCAAAGTTGGCTACAATTTTTGTTATTAACTTTTATCGCTATCCATTACTATAACGGATCTAGGGAGCTTTACCTCACTAATAAATCACCCTGTATAATAGCAGTTAAATATTGCATTGTTAGCTAGTTATGCAAGCTATTCTGAAAATTTCAGGTACCCAGGTAGCCTAGAACTATTTTTAAAATGGATTACAAAATTGGCGGAAACCGTGACAACAACCAAGCCAAGTATATAAAAACGTTGTAATAACTAATATGTTTGTATGTATTTATATCAGCAAAGCATACTTACGTTATTTACGTTTGAGTTGACAGATCCGCCGCAGGCAAACAACATTTTAAATTAGGTATTCTCTCTCTCTCTCTCTCTCTCTGACCGTCACTCCTAGTGGAGTATTGGGTAATCTGCGTACCAGTTCCTTCCATTCTCCTCGTTTTCTTGCTTTGTTTTTCACTTCCCCGCAACTTCCCCAGCCGATTCTGTTGTGTTCTTTGGTTACTGTTTTCTTCCAGGTATTATCTGGTCGTCCCTCTAATTATGTTATCATAAGAAGATATCCCATGGAAAGTACCATTGTTGTTGTTTACTATAATTGTTGTAAACACCGACCTTATAAATACAGCTACAGTGTTTGTTAGCATTGATTCTTTCTACAAGATTCATTCTACAATATTCAGTCTATATTGTTAGTATTGTAACTCAGTAGTTATTATTCCATATATAAAAGTGTACAAAGAAATTATATGTATATCAGTTTTGTTGAACACTGTATACATATTTATCATTTTCTGTAGAAATAAAGTTTTTAAAAACAAAGTCTACGAAAGTGAAAACTTATTTGGCGCAGTCAGTAGGATATCCGACGGTTGTTGCAAGGATATACAGTGTGTGTTAAAAGTTTGAAAAGTTGCTGTCCAGATCCAGAATTTTGGAAAGTGCTGTCCAAAGCTGAATCTTTGCTGTCCAAAGCTGAATCTTTGCTGTCCGCTGGTTTCCACCACTCATCGGGAAGAACCAACAAAGAAAATAGAACAAAATTGTAAGTACTGTGGATTATTCCTTTTATACTTTCCTAATTTTGTTAATTGTTGGAATATTTTCCTTTTTCTTTTGCTACACTTTTATTTTGTTATTGAAATTCTTCATTGCAACAGTAATTTAATAAATTTAAATTATTTTTAAAGCAAATAGTAAGATTTTTCAAAAATTTAAAAATTTTTGGAATAAATAAAATTTTTTGAGAAAAAATATTTTGAAAAATAATAAATTCTCAAAATAAATATTTTTAGAAATAATTTTAATTGTTTTGGATATACATAATATCTATATATAAAAACAAAGCTCTTTATATAAGTAGTTACTTGAGTTACTTATTAATTAAAATACATTTTACCTCCTTTAAAATAAATAAAAAACCATTTTTTATATAAAAATATTGAAATATGGCATTGAATAATAATGCAATTAATGCAGTTAAGGCTCTTGCTGAGTCCTTACCTATTTTCAATGGAAATCCATATAATTTAGAAATGTTTATATACAAATGTGACAAATTTCATACCACATTTGGACAAACGCAAGACAATGTATTAAATGATTATGCTTTTAATCTTATTTGTTCAAAAATACAAGGAGAAGTTGCAAATTTTATATTTTGTCGTTCTGATTTGACTACTTGGCCGCTAGTTAGAGACACTCTCAGAAATAATTTCGGTGATCGTATGGATCGTCAAACCCTAACTAAAGAATTTTTGAATATGTCAATAAATAGAAACGAAGATATAATAGATTTTGGATCAAGAGTTAGTCAAATGAAATCACGATTAGAAGTGAAGATTAACTCAGAAAAAGATTTTAATGCTGATAGAAAACAGCTAATGATGGAACAGATCGAAGGAAATGCAATTGATATTTTATCGTCAAATGTAGACGAGAAAACTAGAACTATTTTAGATATAAAAGGACCAAAAACATTTATTGAAGCTATGGATATTTTAACTAGACAAACATATAATGATCAAAGAATCCAATCTATAAAAAATTCTAGAAGTCACACTACCCAAAAACATTTTTCTAATTATAAGACAAATATTAATCCTTCTTATTCTAAACAACAATCTCAAAGTTTTGAATTTAAATCAAAACCAAACTTTTCACAAAATAATTTCCCAAGTACTTCTTCATATGTCCCAAAACCATATGTTCAAAATAATTTTCCTAATAATTCAAATTATACACCAAGACCAAATTTTTCGTATAATTCGAATAAAACAAATAATTTTCCTAGTCAACCTATACCAATTCAACCCAGACCAATTAATCGAAAATATTTTACAAATGAACAAGTGTTTGGAAAACCAAAAAATGTTTTCCATCCCAAAAATGTTCCAAAAAATACTTTTAAACCAGAACGTATGTCAACAACTTCTAGAAATACTTTACCTAAACAAAATCCACAATGGAATTCTCAATGGAATTCGAGATATCCTCCATTTCAAGTAGAAGAATTATACCATAATCAAATTAATGATAATCAAAATACAAATTTTCGCGAAAGTCCCGAAAAATCCCCAAAAAGATAGCGAGTAAAAGAAAAATTGATTTAAATAATATTTTACCAAATTCACTACCATATATAGAAATAAATGAACCTTTTCCAATAAAACTTCTTATTGACACTGGTTGTCATCCCTCTATATTAAGACCCTATATCGCTGAAAAATATTTTCCAGAAAAAATTATTAGACATTCAACTCCAATTATAACATGTGCCGGATCTCGTGAAGCACAATTTAAAGCCTCTATTCCTATATTACAAGAATATAATATATCACAACCATTAAATTTAGTTTTATTTGACTTCCACTCATTTTTTGATGGGGTCCTAGGCATGAGAGACCTACGTAAACTGAAGCTAAATATAAATATAAATCAACAAATATTATTTAATAATTATGTTAGTATTCCTCTTAAATATAGAGAAGATTTTAATATTCAAAAAATAGAAATTCCTCCTTATTCGTCAGTAATGAAACAAATAATTACTTCATTACCAGATAACGATTATCTTATCGAAGAATTAATAACCGCAAAAGGAACTCTCATCGTCCCATCTGGTATTATTCCAGTAAGGAATGGTTTAGCCACAATTGAATTTGTAAACAAAACACCTTACAGCGAACTTATACAGATAGACGATTTCCTGTTAAATAAACATGTAAATATGTTTACAACGGAAAAATTTGACTCGTTTTCTTATGAAGAAATAATGAATATTTCTATACAAGATGAAAAAGTCAAAGATAAATATATGAATAAAAATATGAATAAAAGAAATAAAAAGAATAAAATAAATTTATCTAATTTTAGAAAAGATCATTTAAATTTAGAAGAACTTCGTGCTTTAAAGTCACTGATTGATGAATTTAAAGATGTTTTTCATCATCCTGATGATAAACTTACATTTACTAATCAAGTAAAGCATGTCATCAAAACGACTGATGAAGTACCAGTTTATACAAAATCTTATCGTTACCCTCATATACATAAAGAAGAGGTTAACAGACAGATTAATAAAATGTTGGAAGACGAAATAATTCGACCTTCACAGAGCCCGTTCAGCTCGCCAATATGGATCATTCCAAAAAAGATGGACGCAAGTGGTAAACAGAAATGGCGTATTGTTGTTGATTATAGAAAAGTCAACGAAAAAACTATTGATGATCGCTACCCTATCCCTTCTATTCAAGATATTTTAGATAAATTAGGACGTTGCCAATATTTTACAACGCTTGATTTAGCATCTGGTTTCACCCAAATCGAAATGGATGAAAAGTCTATCCCTAAAACCGCTTTTAATGTAGAAAATGGACATTATGAATATCTACGTATGCCATTCGGATTAAAGAATGCCCCCGCTACATTTCAACGTGTTATGGATAATGTTTTGAAAGGAATTTTAAATAAAATATGTTTCGTTTATATGGACGACATAATTATTTTTTCAACGTCATTACAAGAGCATATAAATAGCATTAAGCAAGTATTTAAACGACTAAGACAAGCTGGTCTGAAAATCCAGTTAGATAAATCTGAATTTTTATGCAAAGAAGTTGAATATTTAGGACATGTAATTACTCCTGACGGTATAAAACCTAACCCAAAAAAGATTAGTGCTATACAAAAATTCCCAATTCCTAAAACAGCTAAAGAAATTAAATCATTTCTAGGACTAGTTGGTTACTATAGAAGATTTATTAAAAATTTTGCGAAACTAACTAAACCTTTAACTTCATGTCTCAAGAAAGGTATACAAATAAAACATACCCCTGAATTTGTTGAAAGTTTTGAAATTTGTAAAAATATTCTAATGAATAATCCAATTCTCCAATACCCCGATTTTACTAAGCCCTTTAATGTCACTACCGATGCATCAAACTTTGCTATAGGTGCTATCTTATCCCAAGGTCCCATAGGAAAAGATTTACCTGTCGCCTATGCATCTCGTACTTTAAACCCTGCAGAATGCAATTATAGCACAATTGAAAAGGAACTACTAGCTATAGTTTATGCTACTAAATACTTCAGACCTTACTTGTATGGTAGAAAATTTAATATTATAAGCGATCACAAACCACTTCAATGGTTATTTTCACTGAAAGAACCTAACTCAAAATTAGTTAGATGGAGACTTAAACTTGAAGAATATGATTATAATATAATTTACAAAAAAGGTAAATTAAATACGAATGCTGATGCACTTTCAAGAGTAGAAATAAATCCTCTTGAAACAGATGATAATACTTCATTAATAATGAATCTCGATCCTGATGAATTTTTCGATTATGCGTTTAACTCAAGATAATCAAGATATACCGAGATTACGAGATCTAGATTCAGATGAGATTATTGGTAGATCACCAATAAATCCTAGTGAAGAAAATATAATAAAAATTAATTCAAATAAAAATATTACCCAAGATTATATTGATCAATTCATTGATGATGAACTTCTTTCTACAAAACATGATATTGTTCAAGATACGACACTTGACGAAATATCTGACATAGAAAAGTTCATAAATGAATGTGAAGTAGAAAAAACTAAGGAAAACTTAGAAAATAAAAATAAGAAAATTAAAATATTACAGAATATTTCTATTAATCCTAAAGAAAAGGATACAAGAGATACCTTATTATCTGATAAAACAGATAATGTAGATAACCCTATCGTAAACGAAAATAATTCTGAATCATCAGATGAAACAATACATACTAGTCATGAAGACCCTATTTTAAATATCCCATTTACAGAAAAACCTATAAATGTATATAAAAATCAAATAATATTATCTTTTACAAATATTAAAAAACCAAAAAGTACATACGAAAAGATATTTGACAAAAATAGATATAACTGGCAATTTCCAAAAAGAAATTTTAATGACAATAATTTCTTGAAGCTAGTTAAAGATGTAATTAAACCCAAAGCAAACTATTGTCTATTATTTAAAGACGAATCTCTAAAGATTCCATTTATTAATTTTATGACCAATTTCTTTAAAAACAACTCATTTTCATTAGTTATTTCCAATAAATTATTAACGGATGTAATCGATGAAGAAGAAAGGAAAGAAAAATTAAAATTCTATCATGAGACAAAAACATCTCATAGAGGAATAAATGAAAATATTGCAGCCTTAAAGAAAATTTATTATTGGCCAGATATGGATAAAGATGTAACTAATTATGTAAATAGTTGTGAACTTTGCCAAAAATCAAAATATGAGAGACATCCCACTTCTTTGGTCTTTAAACCAACACCTATAGGGAAAAGTCCATTTGAACATCTTTATATTGATACTTTTAAGTTCAATAACCAAAACTTTGTAACAATTATTGATAGTTTTTCAAAGTTCGGACAAGCTTATGCAATTAATTCAATAAATGCTATTGAAATTGTCAATAAATTAATATTTTTTATGAGTCATTATGGTATTCCAAATAAATTAACCTGTGATAATGGCATTGAGTTTAAAAATAAAACTTTACAAGACCTTTGTCTACTTCATCAAATAGAAATACATTACGTTACTGCATATAACCCTAACAGTAACAGTCCTGTTGAGAGATTCCATTCATCTCTTATAGAAAGTTTAAGAATTTTAAGAGAAGAAAAAGAAAACGTCCCAAGTAAAAATCTTATGACTTATGCAATATTAACTTATAATAATAGTATACATAGCTCAACTGGATACACTCTATTCCAAATAATAAAAGGAAGACTCGATTACAAAAATCCTTTTGAGAAAGACGAAAATGAAAGAATAACACAGTATATATGTGAACATGCTGATAATTTAAATATTTTAAATGATTTTATATATAATAAAGTAAAAACTAATCAAACAAAAAATTTGACAAAAGTAAATAAGTCAAAAAGTAAAGAATTAAAGATAGATACAAATCGCCCATTATATAGATTAAAGACTTCTGATCAACGATCAGAAAAGGCCAGTCAGCCTTATAAAAAGTTATCTAATCCAGAATTAATTGGAGATAACAAAATAAAAGAAGATAGTAGAGTATATCATTTAAGAAGTCTAAAACCTCAACGTTTTGTTGCAGATGACGCTTCAAATACTACTACTACTATCAATCCTCGTACTTCAAAGTCAAACAAGAAGTCAAAGTTTAGAAGTACAGAAAATAATTAATCCCATATTACCCGTACAAATAGGAGAAGCACGCCCTATTCTCTCCAAGCATACCTTTGTGTATCATGTAAATTTAAGTGAACCATTAGAGATAAATAAGAATATATATAATGAATTATTAAGTATGAATAACTCTATTAATGATACGAATGATTTATCTATATTAGTTTTAAGTAAAATTAATCAAGCTATTAGATTAAGCACTACAATAAATAATCAATTAATGATATTTTCATATAAACCTAGAATTAAGAGAGGACTTATTGATGCTGTTGGAAAAGTATCCAAATGGTTATTCGGTACATTAGATACTGACGATGAAAAGTATTTTAATGAATATCTTAATATTTTATCTGAAAATCAGAAACAACTTAATATAAGTTTATATAAACATCATACTTTGTTAGAAGAAATGACCAAATTATATTCTGATAATTTTAATATTTTACGAGAAAATCAAAATTCTCTAAAGAAACAAGTAAAAGTAGTCACAGAAGAAGTTAATGAACTCTTACATATAAAAAATGCTTTTTCTTTAAGTATAATAATTGACAATTTAATTAATCAATTAAAAGACTTGCAATTTCTTCTCAATAACTTAGAAACAGCTATTTCGTTAGCAAAAATTAATATTTTGCATAACACTATAATAAATCCAAAACAGTTGGAATTAATAATTAAGAAATTAAATGAAAAATATAAAGTAAGACATATTCCTATTTTAAAGAATTTTATGAACTATTATAATTTATTTTCAACACAAGTTATTATTCGAGAAAATTTAATAATATTTAAGGTACATACTCCAATAATTAATACTCCTTTTCGTTATTTTCATATATTTCCTGTACCTTTACATAATCTTACCATATTACCTGAAAAACCTTTCCTACTCCACAGTAAAGAAGAAAGTTGGACAACTGACGAATTGTGTCCAGAGATAGAAGATTATTATTATTGCCCACTACAAGTACTGCAAAGAAATAAACAACCATGTTTAGATGTTTTAATCACCAATGGAAAAAACAATTGTACAAGTACCCACATCTTTCAAGAAAAAACTATGATTATGCAAGTTAATGCTTATCAAATAATTATTATACCTGTTAATACGACACGTATACATACTACATGTGAAAATCATGGTATTCATCAAATAAATGACCCATCCATTGTTACTATTGGAAAGTGTCCAATTTTAATTGAAGAAAGAAGATATCAGAGAGAAGAAACTGTACATAAAGAATATATTTTCAATTTACCTCGTATTGAGTACAAAGAAAAAATTACCAAGTTACCAATGGTAAAACTAAAAACTTTAGATTCTAAAAAAATCAAAGAAGTTCAAAACTTAGTAAAAAATTTAGAACTTCCAAACTTACAAGCAACTCCAACTTATCATTCATGGACTAATACTTCACTATTAATATTTTGTTTAATTGTTATTGGTGCATTATTGACATTCCGCTTTATTTGGCCAAGACTGAGAAGAATTCAAAGAAGAAAACCCCAGACGAATGACATAGCTCTAGAAACTGCAGTCCCCTTAGTTTCTCAGCTACAGGAGGGAGGAATTATGTTATCATAAGAAGATATCCCATGGAAAGTACCATTGTTGTTGTTTACTATAATTGTTGTAAACACCGACCTTATAAATACAGCTACAGTGTTTGTTAGCATTGATTCTTTCTACAAGATTCATTCTACAATATTCAGTCTATATTGTTAGTATTGTAACTCAGTAGTTATTATTCCATATATAAAAGTGTACAAAGAAATTATATGTATATCAGTTTTGTTGAACACTGTATACATATTTATCATTTTCTGTAGAAATAAAGTTTTTAAAAACAAAGTCTACGAAAGTGAAAACTTATTTCTCTTTCTTGTCCCCCCAGGTTGATATTCGAGTGCTTGTCTTGTCATATTACTAGGATATTTCCTTAACGTATGCATGGCCGATCCATTTCCACTTCGGTCTAATTGTTGTTATTATACTGGTTTGTTTTGTTGGTTTCCATAGCTCTTCATTCGTTATTTTATTCTTCTTCTTTATGTGCCGTCTTCTACCGAAGGTTGGCGACCATCAAACGATAGGTTTCTCTGTTTTGTGCCGCATGTATTATGTTCGCAGCTTCTGGTATTTGAAACCATTCTCTCAAGTTTCTCAGCCAGGATTTCTTCTTCCTGCCCAAACCTCTTCTACCTTCAATCTTGCCTTCGACGATAAGCTGTAGCAGACTGTACTTATCATTACGGAACACATGGCCCAGGTATGACGCTTTCCTCCTTTTAACAGTTGTTAACAATTCCAACTCTTTACCCATTCGTCTCAATACCTCTGTGTTGGTCACTCTGTCTGTCCAAGGAATTCTCAGTATGCGTCGATACAGCCAAATTTCTAGAGGCCATTTTATTAGGCCAGTAAATTTTTAGGATCTTTCTTAAGGACCTATTTAAAAAGGTCTGTATTCTCTTTGTTGTGCTTTCGTCGTGCTTCCAAGTTTCTGCTCCTTAGAGTAATTTGCTTTTTCCACAATTATTGAATACATTGACTTTTGTTGACTCTGATATTTCACTTGTTTGCCAGATGTTATTTAACGCATTGAAGGCGAATTGTGCCTTCGTTATTCTTGCTTGTATGTCTTTCATGCATCCTCCTTTTCTTTCCATGATTGATCCCAAATAAGTGACTTTCTCTACTTCTTCTCTATTAAATTAGGTATTAATAAAATATAAATGACATTTGATTGTGAATTTAATTATTATACACAGTGAGTTTTATGTATGGGAACATTCAATTATCTCGGAAACGGTTTGCACGATTTTTATAGATTTTGGTGGGTAAGGGTTTTCTAATGCGGCCGATATAATTGTGGTAATTACATTGTTGTCAGATCTTCCGTTTTCCTAGAAATATAATTAACTTGATTATTTCAAATGGAACACCCTGTATATTTTTTGCGTTTTGAAGTCCTTAAGAAATACTGATTTTATTTTTCATGTTATATTCCCTGTACCTAAATGCCATAATGTCAGAGTTATTGCTACATTTATTTTAAGAAAAATTTTTAAACAAGTTATAAAAATCAATTTTTTTGGCCCGGGTAGATATTATTTTAGGTTAAAATCACTATAGTCCAGAAAGCCACTGCGCATCCGCTAGGAAAAATATTCTAATTCGGATTTTTTGCACAATCTTACTCAAAAAGGACTCCTTTTAACAAATTTCCATGTTGCCAGGACCAAAAGGTGGTCAAAAATTTTTTAAACGTTTTTTTTTGTTTTTTTCCTAAAATTATTTTTATTGCATGGAAAAAAGTTTTTTTAGATTTTTTGGATCATTCCAAACAGAAAAGGTCTTTAGTGACTTTTTTCTAAAAATGATAGTTTTTGACATATAAGCGATTAAAAATCGAAAAATTGCGAAATCGGCCATTTTTAACCCTCAAAGACTATGTGAAAAACTGAAAATTTGAATGTTGCCAAGGTAGGTAGATATTCTTTAAACATCGATTGATGAAATCCCGAAGAGTTTTTTGGAATACAATATTCAAAACTCCTTTGTTTTTTGTAATTGCGAATCAAGCGTGCGCGACACAATTTTCCACCGACAGTATGGTGCAAATGAAAGGAATAAATTCGTTATTTCGAAAATCGGCGACTTTAAGGAAAAATCCCGAAACAGGTCGATTTTTATTTTTAAGTTATGATATTGTGGCATATATGGTATACTAGTGACGTCATCCGTCTGGGCGTGATGACGTAATCGATGATTTTTTTAAATGAGAATAGGGGTCGTGTGGTAGCTCGTTTGAAAGGTTCTTCAATTCTCCATCAAGTAATGTAAACATTTACATAATTTTTTATACAGGGTGTCCTTCTACTTCTTTTTTTGTCAAATAATTTAATTTAATAAAAATTTTTTGGACACCCTGTATAAATAATTATGTAAATGTTTATATTACTGAATAGAGAATTGAAGAACCTTTCAAATGCGCTAGCACACGACCCCTATTCTCATTTAAAAAAATCATCGATTACGTCATCACGTCCAGATGGATGACGTCACTAGTATACCATATATGCCACAATATCATATTTTAAAATTAAAAATCGACCTGTTTCGGGATTTTTCCTTAAAGGCGCCGGTTTACGAAATAACGAATTTATTCCTTTCATTTGCACCATACTGTCGGTGGAAAATAGTGTTGTGCACGCTTGATTAGCAATTAAAAAACAAATGAGTTTTAAATATTGTATTGCAAAAAACTCTTCAGGATTTCATCAATCGATGTTTAAAGAATATCTACCTACCTTGGCAACATTCAAATTTTCAGCTTTTCACATAGTTTTTGAGGGTAAAAAATGGCCGATTTCGCTTTTTTCAATTTTTTTATCGCTTATATGTCAAAAACTATCATTTTTAGAAAAAAGTCACTAAAGACCTTTTCTGTTTGGAATGATCCAAAAAACCTAAAAAAACTTTTTTCCATGCAAGAAAAATAATTTTAGGAAAAAAACAAAAAAAAAACGTTTAAGAAATTTTTGACCACCTTTTGGTCCTGGCAACATGGAAATTTGTTAAAAGGAGTCCTTTTTGAGTAAGATTGTGCAAAAAATCCGAATTAGAATATTTTTCCTAGCGGATGCGCAGTGGCTTTCTGGACTACTAGTATATAATACTAATACAAGAATAAAAACCGCTAAACGCCGTAAAAATGAGTGGCGCATACAATATTCCAGCTACAAAAGATCTGATATGAATATTACGTGGCGCGAAAATGTATTTTCATTTTGATGCAAAATAAAATTTTAGTTTTATTTTAAAAGGCTTTTCCATAATATTTGCTTTTGAAGTAAAACGAGCCACAAAAGAGTAACTTTGATACAGTTTGAATTTTGAAACTCTTTTGTTTGGGGTTTTTATTCTTGTATCAGTAGTTTTTCAAAGTTTTTTTTATAAACTAAATGTATGAGATTGAATGCAATTTTTCTCGATTACACGTTAAGCTTTATAAATGGTCGCCTTTGTCGCATTATCTCCCAAATGATCTAGTGTCCATCGAATGTACACTAGATTTTTTTCTATTCGAAATAGATTGAAAAAAATTATTGGGATGGCCGGTTAATGAACTCGGATTGCCCGTTGCCAGATCAAATTTAGAGTCGTAACCACTAAAACTACATAAACCACTTCGGGAATAATCGTTAATTTTATTACACTTTTGTAGCTTAATAACTTCTAAACAGCTTAACCGATTTTGATCACTAAACATGAGTTTGAAACGTATTGACAAGTAGTATCTGATGCATCCAAGATCAAATATGATAACTGAAGCTATTACAGGAATTATTGAGCTTGAAAAACCGTTTTTCCCATAGGAAATAGATTTGATCAAATTTATGAAGCCTATAACTTAAAAATTCGAATTTTCCTTGATATGAAGTATACACCGTCAGATTCGTCTAAAGTCCTTCTACAAACGCTCAGTTATTGGCGCATATCGTAGGTTGAAATTTTGAGTAATTGTCGAAAAATCAAAATTTTCAAAGTTTAGTTTTTCAGTTTTTCGGCGATACTGAGCGGTGTGTATGTCTGATCCTGACGGTTTAAACACCATTTGAAACCTTAACTCAACACCATTGATTTGGTGTATGTGCAGTTCTCCTGTCTCTTCTTGAACCGAAGATATATACCCCCAAAAAATATGCCGTTTTGTACCTACCAAGTCCTATAGCTGGCTTATGGGTGGTCAAAAGTCACAAACTACACCGGTTCTGAATCGGCCCTGACCCCCTCTTCAAAAACAGAAAAAAAAATTCAGATCGGTTTAACTTTTCCAGCCACATACATACATACATACATATCCACAAACATTTTCCCTTTTTTAAATAGAAATTGAGTCATAGTTCTGAGCTCTGTAACTTTTGAATGGTATAACCGATTTTCAAAATTAGACATGCGTTAGAAAGGTAATGATCAGTACTATTAGAAGCCGCAAAGGTCAGACTTAAATTTTCGAAGTTTTTGGGAGTTTTGGGAACGAGAACGAAAAACAGGCCCTTAATAGGAAGGGCCGTAAAATCCACACCTTTGAACCAAAATGAATGGTTGATATATGAATTGGTGAGTCTTTTCCTGAACTTTAAGATGAGAGTTAATACATTTTTCAATTCCGTCAAATTTAGAAAATCGAAAATTTGTTTTACTTTTTTGTGCACATTAAATAACTCGTGATTAGGTATCACTTCCTATTACTATACTGATTATACTACCCTGTATATTTAATATTACTCAAAATGTTCATAGTTGTTGTTTCTAGAAGTGAACCATGATACTTTTTGCGCCCTTAGAAAGTTAGGGTGTATTTGTACTTTTGTATAGTAAATTTTAAAGACGTTAGTAAACATTTAAAAACGTTGTAAATATCGTGTAAAAGTTTATGTTACCAGTTAGATAATTGGCATTTTTATTACAGCTCCAACAAGAAGAACGGCTTTCGTTTTGAACGAGCAACTTATGAAATATTATTTCTGTGAGCACTTTTATAACGATGTGTAGAGCTATAAAAATCGCTGGAAGCCTTATTACACAAAGAAAAGCGAGATGGAATGAACTTGCACTTGAAAGTTACTCTCTCCTGGCGCGACTGCACTTCCTACTCCTCTTCTTGTGATGTGTAAATTGTGTTACAAATGAAATAACGGCTCACTTAACATCAATTGAATAATTCAACGAGGCGCCTTACCAACTGGCAATTTATTCCTTTATATCTCTACTTGCTGTTTAATAAAATGGTAGACGGGAAACTATACGTAAATAAAATACTAATTTTATAATGTTTGTATACGAATGAGTGGACCAACTTCATATATCACTTGCTTTCTGCAGAACCTATTTTACTTAAAATCAGGCCCGAGGCACTACATAATTTTCGGGCCCCTAAATATAATTTAATAATAATATTAATTAAGTTAATTAGTTAATATTGATATCAAATTTTTTAATTGTTCTAAGACCTTCTTTTTCTTAACGTGCCCTATCAATTCCTCTTGACGTTGGAGATTAACATGGCGAAACTGTCTATGTCTCGAGCTATTCTAAATAGTTGTTCTGCTTTCTTTATTTCTGTCCACTTCCGGATATTCTTCAACCAAGAGGCCTGCTTTCTACCAATTCCTCTGCGTCCTTCGATTTTACCCATCATAATAAGTTGAACAATATTATACCGGTCTCCCCTTACTACGTGTCCAAAATAGGCCATCTTTCTATATTTGATGTTATCGAGCAGCTCGCGGGCAGCATTTGCTCTCTTAAGGACTGCCACACTTGTCAGAGTAGCCGTCCATGGTATTTTGAGTGTACGTCTGTGCAGCCACATTTCAAAGGCCCCCAAACGATTAATGGTCGATATTTTTAATGTCCATGCTTCGACACCATACAAGAGGGCTGACCAAATGTAACATTTAATCATGCGCTTTTGAAGTTTAAGTTGCAAGTTATCATTACAGAAGAATGACCTCATTTTTTAAAACGTCGTGCGGGCTACCTCGATTCTACATTTTATCTCTTTATCTGGATCTAGTTGTTCAGTATGGCAACCAAGATATTTAAAACTGGGTACTCTTTGAATTATATGACCATCAACATATAACTGTGAATCTTGATGGGCCAAGCGGCTAAATACCATGTATTTTGTTTTTGAACAGTTTATGTTTAGGCCAAACTCTCTTCCCACTGTGTCAATGGCATTTAAAAGGTGTAATATATTCATATCATCACTTAAAATAACTGTATCGTCTGCATATCTGATTGTATTTATCAGAATTCCATTAACTTTCACACCCCATTCCAAAATATGGAGCGCTTCTTTAAATATTCTATCTGAATATAAATTGAATACCAGCGGGGACAGTATACAACCCTGTCTGACACCTCTTTGTATTTTGCATATTTCTGTTAATTTTCTTGTTATGCAAGCTGTCGTTTTTTGACGCCAGTATAATTTTTCTATGATTCGTACATCTTGACTATAAACTCCTTAATTCTTTAATATTTTAATTAATTTGTGATGTTGTACTCGATCAAAGGTCTTCTCATAGTCAATAAATACAGCAAATACGTCTTTCCTTTGATCTCGGTATTTCTGCAATAATACATTTAGTGCAAAGAGTGCGACCCGGGTTCCCAGTCCATTTCTGAAGCCAAATTGTGTTTCATCCTGGTCTTCTTCACATTTATCTCTGATTCTACTGTGGATGATACGTAGAAAGATTTTCAAAGTGTGGCTCATGTGGTTCTAAGATCACAGTTGACAAATTTGACAATTTATTGCAATAAAAATTTTTTGATGATCTTTCCGGGCCCCATTAAAATGCGAGCCCGAAGCAGGTGCCTCACTGGCCTAGTGGTAAAATAGGCCCTGGCTTTCTATACTATCACAGAGAACTGCAGTTCTCGCCAGTGGCGCACTTTCCACCTAGTTTCTTGAATACAAGAATTTGAACTCTTCTTCGTTTGAGCGCATCCACTAACTCCAGACTCTTACCTGTAAGACTACCAAGATTCCAAGACCCTATCCTGATTTTTCTAACCTGTAATAGTGTTCCCCCTGAGATAGTCCTCAACCGGAGATCCGAACGGAGGCTCATTTTACTTCCGGAACATTTTACCTCAGGAGATGCCATCATTTCAGTATAAGTTTTTAGTGCGTTTGGAGAAGGTCTTTTCATTATTATGGCCTGAAAAGATTTTTGGATATTTGATGCCTGAATGCCTTTTCTATCAGCACCATACCCTGCCCTGCACGTTTGGCCAATACACCACCAATGCAACCAAAGTGCAGTATTACCCCACACCCGCCTGCATTTTTCTGTATAGACCAGGATCCCTACTGTAGTGACTGCCCTCTAAGCCAATGTATTGTTGCCCGTATCCCGCCACTAGGAGGCACGTACTTTATTCGGGATACATTGGGATATAAAAACACTAGGATACGTCAACTTTTAAATTCAACTATGGACTATTTAAACATAAATTTGAATATCCAGGGTAATTCACTCAAGTCTAGCATAGTCCATTATCTTTAATTTTAATTAAACACCCTATATATTTTTGTTTTTAGAAGCTGCTTAACAACCTTATCTCAAAAATGTGTATTATGTAGGGTGTTATAATGCAAGGTGAAATTTTGAAATTATGTATAATTTTCGTCAAAATATTAATCACATAAAACTTTGAAATTAATAATTCAGGAATCACACTTTAAATAAGGGTATTATTTTTTTAAATATCTATCAATTTTCTAAACTAAGTAGGTAGGTATCAATATAGTGGGTTTTGTATTTAATGCTTTTTATTTAAAGACATTTTTAAATAATTTAAAAATTTGCGTATTTAAAACATTAATGAATACATACTGCAGAAAACGATTTCAGAAAACATACATGATTTATGAACATGTAGTTCCCTCTGCAACCTCTTAAATCCCATCTGTATCTTTTTATCTTTTGTTGTGGAGAAAGATCCAGCTAATTATTGCAAACAAATGTTACTGTGCTTCATCTGTGTTACAAATTTTAAGATTTTTTCACTTGAATAGGTACTATTATCACTATTGTCCTGTTGTCGGAACATAAGCGGAGCGTGAGGGTGCAACATATACAATTCAGGAGTCTATGTAAAATATAAAAGAAATTCCGTAGTTTTTTTTCATTTAAGTTAAAAAAGAATGTTACGTAACGCGCTGTTTGAACCCCCCTCCCCACATGTAACTCGCCGTAACGTTTTACAATACCCCCGTCCCCACAAGCTGCGTTACGTAATACTTGAACGCCCCCTTTATTATATTTTGGTAACTGTTGCAAGTTAGTGAAATATATAATATGAACCAAAAGTTCTCAAAATACTAGTCTGGGCTGATAGAATAGGCCATTTTTGGGAAAAGTTATTTACCAGCAATTTTATTGCTGGAATCGAATCTTATGATTGTATATATTAATAATATAGGTATGCAAAGTCCGCAGATAGTGTGCTACTTTATTTATACACAAAATGGCGCCCGAAAATCGTGTTTTTTTTTCAATTTTTGCTCTATAACTCCAAAGATTTTAACTTTATACCAAAAATACTCAAATAAAAATTCACCGCAATTGAATTCTCCATAGAGACGTGTTTTTCCGATTTACTTCGACTAAAACTTTCCCTGGAAAATGCGGGTTTTTCCAACAAAATCTTTAATTTTCAACTAAACTTTTAGATAAGTAATTGTTAATCAATAATTAAATAACTTGGTAACATCAAAGCCCTTTTTGTATAGATTATAAATCAAGAAGCCGATGGAAATTGAATAAACAGTTTAGCAACAATTTAATTGTTAATTTAAAATTTACGGTCGCTATAATAACGACAATAATTACGATGCATAACAATAACTACGATTTTTTCATAAAATGACACTATACCTATCTAATGTACTTTACAGAATTAAAATTGGACTATTTAAGCGGCCTCAGGAATATTTTAAAATTATAAACAATTGTTTGGCTTATAAACAAATAGAATATCTCGGGAAATATTAAACTAATTAAATTGAGAAAACGCTATTCGAAAAACAGCGGCAGGATGCTTCTTTTAAAAGAAAGAAAGTTTAATTATGATAAGTAGCTCCTGAGATTCAACCGGTCAAAGTTGACCGGAATTTACGGCAAATATATAAACAATAGGATCATAATTTTCAAACCATCACCTTTTTATTTTTGTCCTCTTTCTCCACACCAATTTTCATCTCCTTAAAATACTCATAACATATATTATTATAATAAAAACTATCGATAATACGTGTGAAAATTGCCAAAAATAGCAAAATTCCAATCAAAAATTAGGTTGGAGAAAATGTAACCCTCAAAGTTCAAAATCGGTATACGTTAAAAAAATGCATTTTCTCGGCTTCCCATGGAGAAATTTCCTTCATTCTTTTTTTGTTCCCAAGTAACTCGAGTAGAGCCATCGAACTAACGCACTATTAAATGTCAAACTTGATTTTGTTTTGTTATAATAAATTAATTTATTTATTATAACACAAAATTTTAATTTGTTTAAATAAAAATTGTTTAAATAATTATACAGCTTTCAAATGAGAATATTTATGTTTTTAACTTTAAAAGGTACACTTGTAGTAGGTTTATCTAAAAAAAAAGTCTACAATTGGAAAAAATATGTAGTTTTCTGTTCTTATAAATAAATTAATCTATTATAACAAAACAAAAGCAAGCTTTACATTTAATAATGCGTTAGTTCGATGGCTCTGCTCGAGTTATTAGGGAACAAAAAAAGAATGAAGTAAATTGCTGCATAGGAAGCCGAGAAAATGCATTTTTTAACGTATACCGATTTTGAACTTTGAAAGACATTTTCTTCAACCTAATTTTTGATTGGAATTTTGCTATTTTTGGCAATTTTCAGACGTATTATCGATAGTTTTTATTATAATAATATATGTTATGAGTATTTTAAAGATATGAAAATTGGTGTGGAGAAAGAGGACAAAAACAAAAAGGTGATGGTTTGAAAATTATGATCCTATTGTTTATATCTTTGAAGTAAATTCCGGTCAACTTTAACCGGTTTTATCTCAGGAACCACTCGTCATAATTAAACGTTTTTTCTTTTAAACGAAGCGTCCTGCCGCTGTTTTTCGAATACCGTTTTCTCAATTTAATTTACTTTAATATTTCCCGAGATATTCTATTTGTTTATAAGCCAAAAAATTGTTTATAATTTTAAAATATTCCTAAGGCCGCCTAAATAGTCCAATTTCAATACTGTAAAGTACATTAGATAGGTATAGTGTCATTTTATGAAAAAATCGTAGTTATTGTTATGCATCATAATTATTGTCGTTATTATAGCGACCGTAAATTTTTAATTATTAACAATTCAATTGTTGCTAAACTGTTTATTCAATTTCCATCGGCTTCTGGAATTACAATCTATACAAAAAGGGCTTTTACATTACCAAGTTATTTAATTATTGATTAACAATTACTTATCTAAAACTTTATTTGAAAATTAAAGATTTTGTTGGGAAAACCCGGATTTTCCGAGGAAAATTTTCGTCGGAGCAGATCGGAAAAAACATATCTCTATGCAGAATTTAATTGCGGTGAATTTTTATTTGAGTGTTTTTGGTGTAAAGTTCAAATCTTTGGAGTTATAGAGCAAAAATTGAAAAAAACGCGATTTTCGGGCGCCATTTTGTTTATAAAAAAAGTAGCACACTATCTGCGGACTTTGCATACCTATATTATTAATACATACAATAATAAGATTCGATTCCAGCAATAAAATTGCTGGTAAATAACTTTTCCTTGTATTTTGCTAATTAGCCCAGAGTATAATACTGACAGATGTAAACATGAATATAAAAAGTGTATCACAGTTTTCTTGCAAAATTTCAATACATTAACGCAATCTCAAAGATAATCTATCTATATAGGCCGAAATGCGACAAAGGAGTTTTCTTACACCTCGTATAAACCACAATTTTGTTTGGCATTTAAAAAGATTCAGTCAGCGTAACGACCCTCTTTTGTATTAAGATGGAATGAAGCGTACGTTAACTTTACCTATATATTATTATAGCAGGCCACAATAAGCTCCAAATGAATGAAAAGAAGGAGGTGGCCAAACAAAGAGCGCATAGCGAGTGCCGTCGGCCAGCAAATGCCTGCAAGATTGGTTTTGGATGATGCGGCCCGATCCATCATTTACATCTTACAATACAACAAGTATTGAGCTCGAAACTCGGGCCCCATTCTGCCATTCACGGTCACAATGAGAAAATTTACTTGTATTTATCTCGAAAGACGACGGCTTCTCGTTGCTGTTACACGAACGAAAGAGAGGACAAGGTATTGAAAAATTCGACACAATAATAGCTGTATTATATTTGTTTGACACGTCGTATTTCAGGAGGAATACAAATACGTATATACGCGCCAGTTATTTATTCATTGATACCAGGAAGAGACAGCAGTTCTTATTTGAAAGAGACGTTTGAAATTGACATGATATTGTGTGTGAGGAAAAACTTAAGATTTCATCTTTTTTAAAAACAGATTGATAGATATCAGTAGGAAATGATTTCTGCAACATTTACAAGAGAATCGTTGAAGACGTAGTAAAAGTAAAAAACATTTAAATATAAAATACACTTTTTCTTAAAACGTAGCCAGATATATGAAAATAATAATCGGATAATTTTCTATATTCCTCTATTAGTTTCCTTGCCATATATTCCTGATCTTCCTGGTCCTGTGCAATTACAATTTGGTCATCTGCATAAAACAGTGTATAGAGTATCGCATCTCCTATCGGTAGTCCCATTCCATTGCACTTCTTCTTCCATTGTCTAAGGGCTTCGTCAATATATATATATTATTGTGTATCAATTTGGCAATCAAAGATAGAATAAAAATTTAATTTTTTTAATATAAGGCGGGCACATAAATTTGATACACCCTGTATATTGATTTGTAAATATTTATTAGAAGTTAGCTTTCACGCAAGATGGTTTCTCCTTAATGAATTTTTCCATGAAGAATATTAAAAACATTTGTAAATAAAAGTGAAGTGAAAGTTATTTAGGATTATTATTTTAAACTGATTGTTTATTACGGGAAAGGTAGAAGCCATAGGTAATTAGTTCTTAGAAAATTAAGGTAAAGAAAGTTTGGAATTTTAATCTCTTTTTGTTTAAACCCCGAGTAAATTTTGTAGAATTTCCCGAAAGTAATTATTATGATGGTAGGAATATTTTTGAAAGTATGAGTGGGTTTTTCGAATGAAAAAAAGATTGGGGAAGAAGAAATGTCTCTGATTGGTTTGGCAATTTGGAATGGGAAGGAGAGAAGGTTGAATTTTCAGATAGTTTTGGAAAGAGGGATGATTGTGTTACCGGCAGCCGAAAGGAGCAGTCAAAAGTTTTCGTGAGTAGTTCAGAAGCAAGTACTAGTGGTCGTGTTGATAGTGAGAGTAGCTGAAAAGTGGAACGAGAGACAAATCAAATCGAGAAGAAATGCCTCTTTGATTCTGTAAAGTCCAAGAGAGTAAGTTACAAGAATTATCGTTATTAAAATTATTTGTGACACCAAGTAAAAAAGATACTTGGGTCTCAGGAGATTATTGTTGAGAGAAAGAGAGGAGAGAGTTTTGGAGTTCATTGAACGAGTACTGGCAAAAAGAGGCCTGGCTTGTGTTTTGGAGAAATAGTTGCTGGTATCCTGCTGGATTGTTTGCTGAGAACGGAGAGGGCTTTGATTGGTAGCCTAACATAATCAACAAGGAGGAGCTGTTTGGGTCAAGAGGAGACATCATTGTGTGTGAATCAAAAAGATCAGTCAATAACCTATGTGATAGATTTTATTTATAATCAGAAGTTAAATTTTCTTACGTAAAAGCATATGCATTTAAGATTCCAATATTTCAAAAATTTAATAGGAAGTATACAAGTAATTTGCGAATACCAAATTTGTTTGTTTAGCTTGTTTTTTTATCAAGGATATCAAGAACAAAGCGATAAATATTTGTTTGAATTAGATTAATTTATATGGTAAAAGTTTCTTTTGGACAGTTATGCCCACAGGATTTAATTGATAAATTTATAGAGCATTGCTTTTGATAATAAAGGTATTTGTATGTGTTTATTTATGATTTTTCTATTTATTTCCTTTTCCTATTTTATCCCGATAAGGATCAACTAAGAGATACTGAAGCCACGAGAAAGGATAAGTCTAACCTAAGAGAATTTAATTAAATTTTTTTTTTGACAAAAGGCACCCTGAAATTTTTTTCTTAATATTTTTATGTATGATTTGCGTTAATTAAATAATTGATAAAATAAATAATAATTAATATAAAAGTAATAGAGAGCTGATCATAACAATATATTGAATAATACTGGCGATATACAGCATCCTTGCCTTAGACCTTTAGTGGCCAGGACAGGAAACCTTTTGATATTTTATTTCCGCTTTTAATTTTGGATGTCGAGCTTCTATATAGTTCTTTGAGCGCCTGTATAATAGATACATTTATGCTGGTCTTTTCTAGTACTTCCCATAGTCTACTAATGAGGACCGTGTCATATGCCTTCGTTAGATCTACCATAAGTAAATGCAACTCTTGGGCTCTTGGCAGCCTTTTTTCTATTACTTGAGTTATAGAGAAAATGTTGTCTATTGTGGATCTACCTGACCTAAAGCCGCTTTGTTCCTCTGATTCGTAGGGATGGTACTCTTCACATATTAGATCTTTTAGAATTGTACTTTATCATCTTTGAATCTTTGATCTTGTACTAGTTGCAGTAATACCTCTGTAGTTATTTGGATCTTGTTTATTACCTTTCTTATGTATAGATGTTATCCAACCTTCTTTCCATATCTGTGTTACCGGTTCTCCATTTTAAAAATCTCTTCATTAATGTTGTTATTATTTTAGCTAATTTATCAGTACCATTTTTAAGTAGTTCTGCAGGTATTCCTTCCGGCCCTGGGGCGCGGCTGTTTTTTAATAAGGATATTGCTTTTTTGGTCTGCTCTTCGTTTATATGAATTGGCATTCCTGTTACCTCGACTATATTGTGTGATGTGGTCCTGTATTCTGGTCTGTTTTTTACCAAGAGTGATTTGTAATGTTCTTCCCATTTCGTTCTTGTTATAGTGTTTATCACAGTTTCTTCTTTTTGTTGGTTCTTACTTTCTTTATAAATCTCCAGGCTTCTTTAGATTTGCTCCCTCCGATGTATGTGTCCAACTCCTGACATTTATCTTCCCATTTTTGATTTTTGGCGTTTATGATTTCGGTTTTGAATTTGTCACGTACTTGCCGATATTCACTTTTTTTATTCTAGTTTTCTATGTCATTTATGCCTGGTTGCACCAACAGATCTCAAGCTCCAGCTTAGCTGAGCTCTACTTATAAATAGGGCCTCAAGGAGTATCACTTACGTTGCACCATAATTTTAGATTCTTACCTTATTATCTATTATATCTATTATTATATTATGGTATTCTTATTGTAATATATTATAATTATATTAGATTATTTTTTATGACATTCTCGACTTAAGCTAAAGATTTGTTGGTGCAACCGGGCATTAGCCATTTATAATATACTTCCTGTTGATGTTTTTTCATTTCTTCTAGCTGATCATTCCACCAGTAATTTCTAACTTCTGGTTTTTTCCTTGTGATACTTAAATATTCTTGTGCCGCTTTGTGTATTCCATCTACTATTTTTCTGTAAAGATACTCCGTTGTTTCTTGTTCGTATTGTGCAGGATGAGCTTGATCCAATCTTCTTTGGTATAAATATTGTGTGCTTTGATTTTCCAAGCTATTAATATTGTAGTGTGGTATATCAATATTTGTTGGTTCTTCGTCATTTGTTGCCCCATTTTGTTGATGGTTATCATTTCTAAATGTAGGTATGTATATTTTTGCTTTAAGTAGGTGATGCTGGCTACCACATTCGGCTCCTCTGTATACTCTTAGTCTATAATAGTACAGGATGTATTATTGACAATGATAATACGAAAAATTTGGTAACTATACGCAAATTTACAGCGGTGTACCAAAGAATAATAGAGCCAAACGGGGTGTAGCTGTACTCGTTTACAATAAACTACTAAAATACGTAAAAAACTCGCAAGAAGTTGACTAGCAAATTATTATGGTAGAGATGACAAAAAATGGCCATAATATAGTTATCAAAGAAATTTATGCCCCCAACGAAGATGCTGCGGTAGGAATTAAAGAGGAATTTTACGATAATCTACTAAACGTATTAGAAGGAATTAAGAAAAATCAGGAAGTTTTCATTTTGGGAGATTTAAATGCACGAGTAGGAAGAACAGTGGCGGCTCGTGACCTCAGTATGCAGGTAGGCTACACATATACTTCGGGTAGGCGGCAAAAAATATCCTACAGTTTGTAATACATTTTGAGCCGTCTTGCAATACTAAATGTAATCTATGAGCGCAACAATGTGTAAAAATTGCTTTTGGAGCATCTACTTTAATTTTTGATTGTAATCCGTTTAAAGAGCCAGCCATTACACTTGCACCATCGTAAAATTGAGCAATTAATTTATTTTTGTAATCATATGGCTCAAGCACATTTGAAATTAAAGTATATAGAGCGTCTGCAGATCTATTATCGCTAACATCAAAAAACCCTAAAAATCTTTCTGTTACCTGACCAAATTTGTTAACAAAACGGATTGTTAAAGTACACTGTGATTTTTCGGTTATATCAGTAGTATCGTCAGCTAGTATAGAAAAAAATTGACTTTCATTAATTTCTGTTGAAAGTTCATTTTTTACGTAATCGGCAAGACAATCTATTAAATCATTTTGTATTGTTTTTGACAAACCCGTGAACACCCCTTCTATTTTTTAACATGATCCTGGATTTCCTGATCGCGTTTAACTCCTAAATTAAAAATTTCTTTAAAATTACCCATGTTTGAAGAATTATGGCCCCAGGAGCGTCATTTGAAATTTTGTTTGGGGGGGGGGGGCAAGCACTATATACAATACATCATATATGATGTTATGATGAATATTGATGTATTTTCTGGAAATTTCAGTCATTTTCAGGGCCAGGGGGCAAATGCCCCCCTGGACGCCCAAATGACGCCCCTGTATGGATCTCATCACGACCGCGAAATGTAAGTTCTTGTTTTGCTAAAAGAATTGTAACATCAATTTCTTCAACTTCTTCAATCTTTTTCAACTTCTTCATTATATATCTTATTAGATAGAGAAATATGTCCAGCGAAAGCACTATCAGTAGTTTGTTTATTTTTTTCTAACCGTTTTAAATCTAAGCAATTGTTTAAATGTTCTTTCGAAGATTCATGTTTTTTTACACTAGCTGATAAATTTTTCAAATCTGAATATCCCTGACTCACCCAAACATTTTGCTTCAAATTTGAGAGCAACAGACAAGGCCAACAGAAAAGTGAATTTTTAAAATAACTTCCGCTTAGCCATTTATGATTTTCATACCATATTGTTTTAAACGATCTCGAAAATGGTTGATTGTCTTTTGTCTTATCTGTGGATAAAATTGTTAAATTTTGTAAAGGCCGGCCCATTGAAATAATTACTAATCTTTCTTGATTTTGGCGCCTTGAAAAAGGCGTCTTGATCAAACTGCATATTACATCGTTTAAAATATTCATATTCGATGACTAAAGTTTTTCCACCAATAAAACTAACACACCTACGTTTCAACAACGTCAAATATTAGTTATTTTATTTATGTATCAACTAATAATTTACTATTCGAATAAATTGATAAGTTAACAAGTAACCTCGCTTTAAATTTTTAATTATCTATATAATCTAATAACACATTATTCAGTTTTCATAAACAAATTTAAATTGTCCTACCTAGTTTTATTCAATACTTAACCTACTAGTAACAGCCAAAATCAAAAAACAATTATTTTAAAACAGTTTCACAAGACACAAGAGAAGAAACTGATAAAATTTTGTAGGTCCGGCTATAAGACTCTGTGCCTATCCGCCCGTTCAAAATCGTAGAATACGGTCGCTGTAAACAGAGAGAGATCGCACGTCAATTCGGTGTTGGCGTCGTTCTATTTCAGACTACGTTCCCGAGTGCCTGACCAAGGAGAATATAGAATCTATACAGTACTACTGATACTACAAGGAGCGTACAATAATTATAACTACGGAGAAATTTTTTTGGATATTTTTAAAAATAATTTGGATAATTTTTGCTATTTTATTGTAGATATTGTGTCAAAATTTATAAATTACAATTTTGAGATAAGTAATTTATATTATTAATTTATATTATTGTACTTCATTTGAAGAGGGTAGGCGGCGCCTACCTTGCCTACCCCGACGGGCCGCCCCTGAGGAAGAAGAGAAAACAGTTCGATTATTGGAAAGTATGGAAAGGCTATTTTAAATGAAAATGGTGCGCGACTTTATAGCTTATGTGAAAGCTTATTTGATGAGGTGCTATTGGCAAAAGGCTTCTTCCAAAATTCTAATGAAGCTAGTTACTCCGAGAAATGGGTCCAGCTATTTATTCATTTTCACAAGAAGCTGATTGAGGTGCCACATTAAAAAAAATTGTGGAGTTTGCTATGTGTCTACCCGATACTTTAGCACCAATAGAAAGAATTTTTTCACAGATGAAAAAATGTGGTCTGACGATCGGGGGAGGAAGGAAGAATGCGCTGTGGAAGCCTTGCACGTACAAACTCAACTTCAAACATGTCATGCCGTGAAGTTTATGACAAAATTAAGAAAGTGCATTCTAGTAAAAAACATTAAGTAAGCGTGAGCGAATAATAAAACTGTCAAACTTTTTAGTGTTGTTTGTATAATTGTACTTTGTCTCTTTTTCTTTTTAATAAAACACATTTATTAACATCTCTTCAGTTTTTAATAATCTTGAAATATTAAATTTCAAATAAGAAAAACACAAATTAAGCGAAAAGCTAAACTAAAATGAGCCTCTTCCTCTTCTGCGTCCTGGTTTGGCTTTTCGTAATTATGGTAGGCCTATGTATAATACAGGACATGAACAAGTGATAGGGAATGAGAGATTCGGAGAAGGTAATGAGAAAGGAAATCGATTAATCGAATTTTGCGCACAAGATGAACTTGTAATAGGTGGAAGCATTTTTAAACATAAACATAATATCATTATGTCGACCAGTAACGGTCGAATCCATCAATTATAATATCATTGATTTAGTCCATTGTTTTCACTCATTTTGAAAAAAAGTGAAAACCTTGAATTATCAATGTCTGTCTGTCCCAGAGACTTCGTAAACACAACACCTCCGTCATTACACCATTTAGAATGACAAATGAGGTGTCGGATGAGAACTTAATATTGATAACCCAAAGATGGTATTAGAGTTGAGAAATTTGACCTAGCTAGAACTTCCGGTTTTAGAGATGGAACCGGAACTACTGTTTTAAAGTCGCGGAAATAGTACAAGTGAATATATTATCCGACGAGCCTTAACAAGATGAAAACAAATATATCCTTCTGTCCTTCGAAGAGGCATGGAACCCCTGCGAATATAACTCCTACGATATTTGAACTGATAGAATGACAAGTGAGGCCTTGAGTGAGAACTTATAAACTCAAGGATGATGTTGAAGGTGAGAAATTTAACTTTGAACTTCTGGTTTAGAGTTTCAATCGGAACTACTGTTTTAAAGTCGCTGAAATAGTCTAGGCGATATATTACTCGACGCGTCTTAGCAAAAAGAGAATAAATATGTAGTTCCGATTTTTATATCATCATCAACACACAGCCAAATTTGTCTACTGTCGGACATAGGCCTCCTCAAGATGTCTCTACCGTTCTCTGTCATGCGCAGCTGCAATCCAGTTTGTCGCTATTCTTTTAATGTCGTCGGTCCATCTGGTAGGTGGTCTTCCACGAATTCGCTTGTCTTCCCTTGGCCGTCACTCTAATATCATCTTTGTCCATCTGTTGTCTCTCTGTCTTGCGACGTGTCCTGACCATTTCCACTTTAACTTAGTAATGCGTTTTATGATGTCTTCCACTTCAGTTCTTCGCAGTAACTTATCATCTTGTATTGTCTCTTAAAGTTAAGCCAAGTTCTTTTTAGCTTTATTGGGAATTGGGATGTTTTCCTTAAACACATCTCTTAGTTTGCCATACGCTGCCCATCCTAAAGATATTCTTCTATATAATTCGCATGTTTGGTTGTCTCTACCTATTTGCATTTCGTGGCCCAGATAGACGTATTTGTCAACTGTTTCGATATGTCAGTTTTCTAGTTTCGATGGTCCGCTAGGTAATAAATTGGTCATCGTTTTAATTTTCCCAAAGTTTATTTCCAACTAACCTTTTTTTTTTGGGAGACTCGTTGTAGTTCTTGCAGCATTTCGTGGGCCTTCTTTAAGTCGTCGGTTATTAGAACTATGTCATTTGTAAATCGTAGGCGGTTCAGCCTTTCGGCATCGACATTTAAACCTCTGTTTTCCCATTATAATATTTGGAATGCATGCTGCATTACGGCATTGAATAGTTTTGGTGACATGTTGTCTCCTTGTCTAACCCTCCTTTTTAGTTTTATTTTTTGAGTTTGGGTGTGGAGGTTTCTCGCTGTTGTGGTATTTGCATATACATGTTGAATAATGTTGGTATATCGGTAGTCGATTCTACAATCTCAAAGTCAAAGCTCTTAAAATGGCTACCATCTCGATAGTGTCAAAGGCTTTTTATAGACAACAAATACTAGAACCAGCGGCCGGTTGTACTCTACAGTTTTTCCGATTAAGACCTTTAGACAAGTTGTATGGTCATTTGTATTACACCCAGGGCGGAAACCTGCCTGTTCTCTTGGTTGGCATGTTTCTAGTTTGTTCTCAATTCTAGCAATGATTATTCGAGCAAACAATTTATACAGGTGGTTTAGAAGACTGATTGGCCTATAGTGTTCGAGGTCTGTTTGATCTAATTTTTTATGTATGAGGAACGTTTAGAATTATTCCATTCGCTGGTATGGCTTAGTTTTCTAAGCATATATTGAAGACCTGTTTGATTGCTCTGATGAGAGCAGAATCTACGATTTTTAGCGCGTCTGCCATTACTCCGTCCTCTCTTGGTGTTTTGTTAGTATATATGATTATTATATAGGTTTTTATATCACTTCTGATTAAATATGTGTAATCGGAAGTGCCACCTAATAGTCGCAGAAATAGTACATGCGATGTATCAATTATCGCACATTGAAAACTCGAACTCGAATATTAGTCCAGAAAGCCACTGCGCATCCGCTAGGAAAAATATTCTAATTCAGATTTTTTGCACAATCTTACTCAAAAAGGACTCCTTTTAACAAATTTGCAAGTTGCCAGGACCAAAAGGTGGTCAAAAATTTTTTAAACGTTTTTTTTTGTTTTTTTCCTAAAATTATTTTTTTTTGCATGGAAAAAAGTTTTTTTAGGTTTTTTGGACCATTCCAAAGAGAACAGGTCTTTAGTAACTTTTCTCTAAAAATGATAGTTTTTGACATATAAGCGATTAAAAATTGAAAAATTGCGAAATCGGCTATTTTTAACCCTCAAAAACTATGTGAAAAACTGAAAATTTGAATGTTGCCAAGGAAGATAGATATTCTTTAAACATCGATTGATGAAATCCCGAACAGTTTTTTGCAATACAATATTCAAAACTCCTTTGTTTTTTAATTGCTAATCAAGCGTGCGCGACACTATTTTCCACCGACAGTATGGTGCAAATGAAAGGAATAAATTCGTTATTTCATAAACCGGCGACTTTAAGGAAAAATCCCAAAACAGGTCGATTTTTATTTTTAAGTTAAGATATTGTGGCATATATGGTATACTAGTGACGTCATCCATCTGGACCTGATGACGTAATCGATGATTTTTTTAAATGAGAATAGGGGTCGTGTGCTAGCTCATTTGAAAGGTTCTTAAATTCTCTATTTAGTAATATAAACATTTACATAATTATTTATATGGGGTGTCCAAAAAAATTTTATTAAATTAAATTATTTGACAAAAAAAGAAGTAGAAGGACACCCTGTATAAATAATTATGTAAATGTTTACATTATTGAATAGAGAGCTACCTTTCAAATGAGCTACCATTCGACCCCTATTCTCATTTAAAAAAATCATCGATTACGTCATCACGCCCAGACGGATGACGTCACTAGTATACCATATATGCCACAATATCATAACTTAAAAATAAAAATCGACCGGTTTCGGGATTTTTCCTTAAAGTCACCGGTTTACGATATAACGAATTTATTCCTTTCATTTGCACCATACTGTCTCGGTGGAAAATAGTGTCGCGCACATTTGATTAGCAATTAAAAAACAAAGGAGTTTTGAATACTGTATTGCAAAAACTCTTCGGGATTTCATCAATCGATGTTTAAAGAATATCCACCTACCTTGGCAACATTCAAATTTTCAGTTTTTTACATAGTTTTTGAGGGTTAAAAATGGCCGATTTCGCAATTTTTCAATTTTTAATCTCTTATATGTCAAAAACTATCATTTTTAGAGAAAAGTCACTAAAGACCTTTTCTGTTTCGAATGATCCAAAAAACCTAAAAAAACTTTTTTCCATGCAAAAAAAATAATTTTAGGGAAAAAACAAAAATAAAACTTTTAAAAAATTTTTGACCACCTTTTGGTCCTGGCAACATGCAAATTTGTTAAAAGGAGTCCTTTTTGAGTAAGATTGTGCAAAAAATCTGAATTAGAATATTTTTCCTAGCGGATGCGCAGTGGCTTTCTGGAGTATATTTAGTTCCGGTTTTGATGTCATTTCCGGTTAAAAAGTAAAGTTGTTAGTCGTGTTACGCAAAGTTACACGAATTGTTGAAATATCAAGTTCCAGTTCTACTTCTGCTCACGTTGGGTGCAAACCTAGGACTAACTAAGTCCAATTGCTTGTTTTTACTGTACAGGGTGTTTCATTAATAATTGTCCATATAGTAACTGGAGAAACCTTAGCACAAAATACGAAGATTTAACCTAAAACACTTAAATAAAATGTGGTTCCTTACTGAGTTACAGGGTGTTTTATCTAAAAATTTAAAAATTATTTTTGCTCAGCATTTTAAAACTATTCGACGTATCTTTTTCGTACTTGGCAAGAAGTATGGGTACTGTACAAACTACTAAATTATGTTAAACAAACGTTTCTGGCTATTACCAGAGGCGTACGACGGGGGAAAGTGAATGGTTGACCCTTTCCAAATTCTACGCCACTGGCGGAATTGATATTTTAGTTCAATTTTTGGATTCTCCAATACTTTCTATGAAAATAATATACTCTTTAGTCGCAAAGATAAATTCATTAGTTTTCGAGATCTTTGAAGTTAAAAATGAAACGACACGGTTATTTTGATTAATGTATTTAGACCAGGGCGTATCTGTAAAAATATTAGTACATTTGGACGTTGAGAGGTGACTCAAATTTTTTTGCAGAAATTGCTTGAAAATAACTCAAACAATAATATTTGAGTTATCCTCCCTCTCAAAAAGGTCCGGAACATTGTTTAAATAATCAAAATGTCAAAAAATGAAGGAAAAATTCGATTTATTTCTTCGTTTTTTGATTATAACTTTAAAAGTATTCATTTCCGAGAAAAGTTGTACTGACATAAAAGTTGCATAATTAAATTTCCTACAATATAGAACTGGTTAGAAATTTAAAAAATAGTCACCCTTGTTGCAAAATAGCAATAATTGCAAAAAAAACTATACAAAAACAAGTATTCGCATTTTACGTTTTTTCAACCATTTATGCTACACTTAGGACCTTCATATTTCACCCAGAAAAACTTTATGATACAGTAAAACAATACTGTAAATTTCATTAAGATCGGTTCAACAGATTTTGCAAAATAAATTTTGCAATCCAGCATTCGCAAAAAGAAAAATTCGTTTTTTTAAATTGTTACAGGACTGAAAATAAAGCAGATAACAAGTTGAAATTTTTTTTGCGTATAGAAGTGTACTGTACCTTTTATTTGCAATTTGCAAAATTAAAATCGATTAATTGCCACGGCGTCAGGAATTTTTTTAAGTAAACATTAATTATTGGTGCTACGCGCAGGACAGGGGATAGTTTGCTCTGATTGGGCATTTCAATGACCTTTGATAATGATTGATACATTTTAATTTTTATTACATTTCGATATAAATAAATAAATTTGTTTATTGCAAAATAAAAACACATACTCTATCCTTCGAAATAACACTTTTTTTAGCAAAAACTTTCTTTGTTCATATATTTTAACTAAGAGAATAAAAGTTTATTATTTTTAAACATATGCAATTGTTTAAACAATATTTCACAAACAATAATAAAATTAGTTTGATTTCTGTGGAATTAAAATATTAAAATACAACAAAATATAGAGTAAGAAAATAATATATTAAATAAAGATTAGAAGAAATTTTGATGGAAATCAACTTGTGTGAATCGAACACCGCTGTCCTGCACGCAGCACCAAAAATTAATGTTTATTTAAAAAACTTCCTGACGCCGTGGTAATTATTCGATTTTAATTTTGCAAATTGCAAATGAAAGGTACAGTACACTTCTATAAGCAAAAAAAATTCAACTTACTATCTGCTTTATTTTCAGTCCTGCAACATTTTTAAAAATGAATTTTTTTTGCGAAAGCTGGATTGCAAAATTTATTTTGCAAAATCTATTAAACCGATCTTAATGAAATTTACAGCGTTGTTTTACTATATCATAAAGTTTTTCTGGGTAAAATATGAAGGTCCTAAGTGTAGCATAAATGGTTGAAAAACGTAAAATGCGAATACCTGTTTTTGTATGGTTTTTTTCGCAAGTATTGCTATTTTGCAACAAGGGTGACTATTTCTTAAATTTTTAACCAATCCTATGTTATAGTAAATTTAATTACGCAACTTTTATGTCGGTACAACTTTTCTCAGAAATGAACAGTTTTAAAGTTATATTCAAAAAACCAATAAAAAAATCGAATTTTTCCTTCATATTTTGACATTTTGATTATTTAAACAATGTTCCGGACCATTTTGAGTGGGAGGATAACTCAAATATTATTATTTGAGTTATTTTTAAGCAATATCTGCAAAAAATTTTGAGTCACCTCTCAACGTCCATCTCAAAACAGATTAGCCCTGGACTAATTGTGTCGCTTCATTTTAATTTCAAATATCTCGAAAACTAACCATTTTATCGTTACGAATGAAGAGTATATTATTTACATAAAAAGTATTGGAAAATCAAAAAATTACACTAAAATAGCAATTTCGTCAGTGGCGTAGAATTTGGGAAGGGTCAACCAGACACTATCCCCTGTCGCACACCTCTGGTAGTAGATAGAAACGTTTATTTATCTTAATTTAGTAGGATGTACAGTACTTACACTTTCTGCCAAGTATTATAAGGATACGCCAAATAGTTTTAAAGTACTGGGTACAAATAATTTTTAAATTTTAATCATATGAATCATATCATAAATTTATCAACATAACTGTGCCGTTTCATATTTAACTTCAAATATCTCGAAAACTAATGACTTTATCGTTACCAATGAGGAGTATATCATTTACGTAGAAAGTATTGGAAAATCTAAAAATGACACTAAAATAGCAATTTCTCCAGTGGCGTAGAATTCGGCAAGGATCAACCATTCACTATCTCCTGTCGCACGCCTCTGGTAGTAAAATGCTAGTTTTAAAATGCCGAGCAAAAATATTTGCAATCACTCGAGCGTTATGGGGACCTATTGGGTTGTGAGAAGTAGGTCCTAAAACCAAAAAAAGTTAAGGTAAGTGTTCCATAAAGTGGGGGACTTTCCATTTTTTTAATTTAATTTTCCATTTCCAACAGTCGTTTTATCCGATTGTAGCACCATCTATCCATAATTCGAAAAAATGTCTTGAATAAAAGTTCCCTTTTTTAATTTAATTTTCCATTTCCAACCATCGTTTTTTCCGATTGTAGCACCATCTATCCATAATTCGAAAAAATATTTCGAATAAAAGTTGCTTATATTTTTGTAGATAATCCAAATCTGCAATAAAAATTGGGGGCTCCTATTTAAGATTTCAAAGTATCCCCCCACCCCACCTCCCTGGGGCCTTGTTTAGTGCCATTCGATAGATTTTTTTAAAAATATTGAATAATTGTATTTTGCAGGTTTTTGATCTGACGTTTATTTCGTGAAATATTCGCTTTTTTTGGTGAAGTTTGGTGACTGGCCCATTTCCTCAAATCGTCAGATTTTTGAAATGTACACTCTTTTGCATGTACTTAACTTACCTTATCTTAATCTGACAATTTCGTGTTGTTCTAAGGATAGATTTTTTTTCGGACCCCCCTTAACGAACTCCATTGTATTAAGAGCCACTATATAGGGTGAGGCAGATAAAGGGCCTATTAGAAATATCTCGAGAACTAAAGTAAAGAAAATTATGAAAATTGGAATATAGGGGTTTTGAGGTGTGAACTATTTAATGAAAATATTTTGGTCTCTTTGCCACTTCCGGTTCTACCGGAAGTTGATTGTAACTTCGTTTTTTTTTAAATGGGACACCCTATATATTTTTATATTTTTGGATTCTCCTCGATTTCTTATTTCTTAAAATATAAGGTTTTGTAATATTATACAGGGTAGATTAAAAGATAATTACGTTTTTTTTATTAATTTCGTAGCAAAATTCACACCCTGTAGAATTGTAGTAGTTTTACATCAAAATCCCTTTATATGTTCAAATGATTTTTAATATGGTCTACTATTGTTACCAATTATTAGTATAGCTAAATTTTGAATTTTATTATACAGGGTGGGTCGAAACTCGGAATGTGTATTTTCTGAGTTTTCTTAAATGGAACACAGTATATTTTAGTATTGTAATGAAATGGTATTTTATGGTACTTTTTAATTTCTTAAGCATTCCATATACCCAACTGCTTTAATGTGTGCTTAATTGTTAATCGCACCAACAATCTTAACTACGTAGATATTTTGATACCTCAACCAGTATTGGTAATTTTAAGTATCAGTCTCGATTGGTATGTATTTATTTCCGAAAAATTATTTGTGATTGAATATTTTTACGGCCAACCTAATAAAATTTCAGGTATTTTGTGTTGCAATTAATGTTTGGCTTGAATCACCAATAACTCACAAATTGAAGCAGTTAGGTATAGGGATTGCTTAAGAAATGAAAAAGTATCCTAAAATAACATTTCATTACAATACTAAAATACAGGGTGTTCCATTTAAGAAAACTCAGAAAATACTCATTCTGAGTTTCGACCAACCCTGTATACAAAATAGAAAAAATTGAACAATACCAATAATTCTTAACATAGTAGACTATATTAAAAATCATTTGATTATAAACAGAGTTTCTTATGTCAAACTACTACAATTCTACAGGGTGTGAATTTTGCTACGAAATTAATAAAAAAAACGTAATTATCTTTTAGCCTACCCTGTATAATATTACAAAAACTTATATTTTAAGAAAAAAAGAAATCAAGGAGAATCCAAAAATGTAAAAATATACAGGGTGTCCTATTTAAAAAAACGAAGTTACAACCAACTTCCGGTATAACCGGAAGTAGCAAAGAGACCAAAATATTTTCATTAAATAGTTCACACCTCAAAACCCCTGTATTCCGATTTTCATAATTTTCTTACCTTGAGTTCTCGAGATATTTCTAATAGGCGCTTTATCTGCCTCACCCTGTATAGTAGAGGTACATTTACAGGGTACAAGGTTTCTCCCCATATGATAATCTGACGCGCTCGAGTAACTGCAGAAATCACCTCTTGGGCTCCCCTACCATTATTATTATGTGCTTATTATGTAACTAAGGTGCAACCACAATCCTTTAGAAATCCGAAATGCTTTTGATCCGCACTCTCGGCAAATCTGTTTCAAATTTGACCAAAATATTAGTTACAGGATCCTCGAAATTACTGAAATTCTACAACTCACCCTCTCTACACGGAATGGGAGTAATTAAATAGGTATTTTATGGTAAATGGCTCTAGCGTTAAATACAATAGACCATAATGGTTTTGCAGGGGTTCTCTTTCACTCCATGAATGTCATATTTGCCAGCGAACTTGGGTCGGAAGAGATATTGTGACGATGTATTTGTCTGATTGTTACATATCCCATAAGTCTTTTATGTATTTACATTACATTACAAACTAGGGGACTGCTTTACCTTAAATAGCGGTTTAATATAATGTCCTTTAAAATACACGTATATCGAAACAATCGTACAGAGATTACAGCCGCTTTACGTGATACAAAAGAAATGCAGATAGTAAAAAAGAAATAACCTGGTCTATCCTGTTTTGAATGAAAACTTCTTCGGTCGCAATATCGTCTACTAGAACAGGCTTTTTGGTCCAAGACAAATGTTTTACAAACATTAGATCTCTATGGTAGGGGAGCCCAAGCGGGAATTTTTGGAGTTACTCGAGCGCGTTAGAAAATCACATGGGAGAAACGTTGTACCCTGTAAATGTACTCCTACCATATATTGGATCTTAATACAGGGGAGTTCGTTAGGAGGATCCGAAAAAAAATATATCCTTAGAAACACTCGAAATCGTCAGATTAAGCTAAGGTAATTTAAGTACAGTCGGAAAAATGAAAGAATACCCATGAACGAACATATAAAACACGCTGTATTTTCCTGTCACCTTGTCACAAAGAAAATTGTCCAGTGCAAGTACATGTAACAATAATTATTACATGTATTTGCGCTGGCCAATTTTTTGTGTGACACGGTGACAGGAAAATACAGCGTGTTTTATATGTTCGTTCATGGGTATTCTTTCATTTTTCCTACTGTACCATGCAGATCAGTGTATACATATTTAAAAAATCTGACGGTTTGAGCGGGGCGTAAGCAAATGAGTAAGTCACACAATTTCACAAGAATAAGCGAATACCGAGAAATAAACGTCAGATCGAAAAACTGAAAAATACGTCTTCAATATTTTTAAAAAATTTATCGACTAATACCAAACGCAACCTCCCACGGAGAGGGGTGGGGGTAAATTTAAAATTTTAAATAGGAACCCCGCGCTATTCGCGAAATGAACATCAGATCGAAAAACTGCAAAATACACGTATTCAATATTTTTGAAAAATCTATCGAATGATATCAAACACGACGCCACATGGAGATGGGTTGCGGGTTACTTTAAAGTCTTAAATAGAAGCCCCAATTTTTATTGCAGATTTGGATTCCTTACGTAAAATAAGAAACATTTATTCGAGACATTTTTTCGAATTATGGATAGATGGCGCTATAATTGGAAAAAACGATTGTTGGAAATGGAAAACTAAATTGAGTATTACACAATTTAACTTTTTATAAAAAAACGTTTTCGTTATTTTTGTATACGACCCAATATAAAATTATAACCTATTTTAATAAAATAAATATTATTTTATAAAAAAAATAAAATTGTTTTTTTTTCAATTTAATTGTGGCTTATTTCCCATCTAAATAGTTAATTATAAAAATGCCACAAGGAAATAGCTTCAAAACAACATAAACTATTTTGTTGTTTTAATTTCTATGTCATAAAAGAATTTTGTAATCGACTTTTTCAGAGGCATAATTTCTCTAGCAGATTTAAACTCATGTAAATCAAAGAAATTATTTAAAATGGTACATATAATATTTATATATAATAATTAATTTTTAAAATATGAATTTTATTATATTAACTTTTAATCATTTATTCAAAAAATTAAAAAATATACCTAACAGACGGGTTTCGAACTCAGGACCTCTCGATTACTCTGCCACGGAGCCACCACGTATCGATTCGTTAACGTACTTTAAAATGGTATTTAAATGTCATTGCATTAGTCACATTTTTAAAATAGTTTTAAATTAAAAAAAAGTCGATTTATCCATATAATAGCAATTACATATTGCATTGTTAGCTAGTTCTGAGCTATTCTGAAAATTTCAGGGGCCTAGGAAAGATAGAACTATGTTTAAAATGAATTAAAACATTTGTGGAGATAGTGACAACGACCAAGCCAAGTATATAAAAACGTTTAAAAAATGGAAAGTTCCGACTTAAATGGAAAACTTTACTTAACTTCTTTGGTTTTATGACCTAACCTTCACAACCCAATAGGTAACCATAACGCTCGAGTAACTGCAAATTTAGCATACTTTCCTCCCCTACTGCTATGATCTTCAAACGATCTCTAGATACACAAACAGCCTACCGTGTTGGACCCTATCAAAAGTTTGTTAAAAATCTATAAAGTAGGTAATAATTCTTTAACGGTCAATCCGAGCCTGAAACGAAATTGTTTTTTCCTATATTTTGGTCTCGGTGAAATCTAATTCTATTGCGAATTATCCTAAGAAACAATTTGAGAGAGTTCAGAGTACCGAAAGAACCCCTAGAAAGTGGGAGAATATTTCCGGTATAATCGGATATACAAAATAGCACATTAATACGGTACAACCGGAAATACAAATAGGAAGCACAAAAATATTGGCATTAAAGAGTTTAATAGCGAAAACAGCCATCAAAATCCGTTTAGATTAGCAGCTACGTCTAATAGGCCACCTACCGGGGGACACCGTTATGAAAATTTATTTTTGGAACATAGGACTTTCAATGCAAAAAGTTAGATTCTTGATTTGCAATTAATCGGTGCAAATTTCAGACAACGTCGCAATGTTTCATATTTAATTCATTTTGTTCCACTGGACATGCTATATTGAACTGAGATCTCTGATTTGCAATTAACCAGTGTAAATTTGAATATAACGTCGCGATGTTTTAAAATTAATTCATTTGTTCGACTGTAATCCCTTTACCGCTAGTTATCGCATCAGTGCAGTGTATCCAGTGGAACAAATGAATTAAATATGAACCAGCGCGACGTTGTCTTGAAATTTACACTGGTTAATTGCAAATCAAGAATCTAACTTATTGCATTGAAAGCCCTATGTTCCGAAAATAAATTTCCATACCTGTATATAATAATATATTGTTAAATAATTTTTATGGAGAGAATTTGAAAATAATTTTATGTCAAAGACCACGAGACCGTAGATTTTCATGACCCTGTATATCGATACATTTTTGGCAAAGTAACGTAAGTGACATTTTTGTCGAAAATTATGTTTTTCCATTAAACTAACACTATTATTGTTTAGAAGGTACTGCCAAATTGTAGTAAGCCTAGAATTACTTTAAACATAATATACACTGTGTACGTAAAGTATGGAACAAATTTTTTTTTTGGCTAAACAGAGCATTTTAAAAAATAATCCTGAAACACGTCGAGTTTTGATTTTAATTTACCGTATTTTAAAATAATATTCTAATATACAGGGTGAATTACTTTCGAGTAATGACGTCACCGTCATTTTTTTTTAAATGGAACACCCCCATTTTGTCTCAATTTTCGGATTACTCTAGCTGAGCTGATTCCAAAAATGTATCACATGTTGATTTAAATTGGTACAGGGTGGACAAAAATACAATAGTTTTGTGTGTGTTCATAAAGTAACGCGTTAGTTAAATTAACAATATTATCAAAAATACTTATTGTCTAGCGGACAAAATATGATGAAATACATGACTTTATAAATGTTCGAACTGCAGCCCTTGCTGTATTTGACAGTAACCCAAACGTACAAATTCTTGTTGAACCTTGTTTATTGTGTTTTCAGAAATATTGTTTATTGCTGTCCGAATCCAGTACTTTCTATGTAAATAATATACTCTTCATTCATAATGATAAAATCATTAGTTTTCGAGATATTTGAAGTTAAAAATCAAAAAGAGCACAATACATTAATTAAAATAGCTGTGTCGTTTCATTTTCAAGATTCAAGAGTATATTATTTATATAGAAAGTATTGGAGAATCGAAGTATTGTGCTAAAATCGCAATTTCGCCAGTGACGTACAATTTGGAAAGGGTAAATCATTCACTGTCCCCTGCCGTACGCCTCTGGTGGTAGCCAGAAACATTTGTTTATCATAATTTAGTAGGGTGTATGGTACCTACTTTCTGCCAAGTATGACAAGGGTATGTCAAGTAGTTTTAAAGTACTGGCTAAAAATGGTTATTAAATTGTTTATTAAAACACCCTGTAACTCAGTAACGAGCCACATTTTATTTAAGCGATTTGAGTCAAATCTTAATATTTTGAGGTCTAAAATCTACACCCCAGAGATTGGACATTCTTAATGAATCACCATACAGTGAGCACGTAAAGGTTGGAATAAATTCAATTTCTTGAGAATGGACAATTTCGGAAAAAATCCCGAAGTAGGTCAAATTTTATTTTTAAATTACGACTTTTTGGCATCTTTATCATACTAGTGACGTCACCCATTTAGGCGTGATGACGTCATCGATGATGTTTTTAAATGAGAAAAGGGGTCGTGTGACACCTCATTTGAAAGGTAATTTAATTCTCTATCCAGCAATATAAACATTCACATAATTATTTATATAGGGTGTGCAAAAACATTTTTTTGGATTAAATTTATTGACATAAAAAGAAGAATGTATGTAATTTGTTTAATTCAGAATACATTTTGCTGTCCTCAGAAAACAGAAAAAAATGTTAGTTGCAAAATAATCATTGATTTTCGCTTAAATTAAATGTTCAACTTGTCAAGAGGCATTTAATATTGAATTTAAGCAAAAAACTATATATTAAAAAATATTTTATCTGCCAAATAAACATTTTTTCCTGTTTTCTGATAGCAGTAAAATGTATTTTGAATTAAATAAATTACACACATTTTTCTTTTTATGTCAATAAATTTAATTAAAAAATTTTTTTTTGGACACCTTGTCTAAATTACTTATGTTAATGTTTATATTACTGAATAGAGAATTGAATTAACTTTCAAATGAGCTATCACACGACTCCTATTCTCATTTAAAAATCATCGATGACGTCATCACGCCCAGACGGGTGACGTCACTAGTATGATATATACGCCAAAAAGTCGTAATTTAAAAATAAAAATTGACGTATCTCGGGATTTATTTCCAAAATTGTCCATTCATGAAAAAATGAATTTATTCCAACCTTTACGTGCTCACTGTATAATATGTACACAGGATGTCCAGAAACTCTCCCAACAAACGAAGACCGGAGATTTCTCAGATAATTTAAAGATAATATAACCCAATTCACCTAGTCCAAAAATGCTTCCTAAGGGAGCTAGAGTTCTTTGAGCTTGGCGTCTTGTAATTAGTTTGTTTTAAATACCTCCAGGACGCTTCTATTTAGAGAAACGAAAACTGGGACACCTATTTATCTTCCAGAGATAAATCGGCTCCATAAATTACGAATTTTTGGTACCGGTCATAGGCGTCCGTTTTGGGTAGTGCAACGGTTATTTTATTCCATAACTTTTTTGTCTTTAACTTTTAAGTATTTTTGACACTGGATTATTAAACTCTGAGGTATTCTAGTACTAAAAGCTACTCTTGCTTTAAGTCGGTATCATTCACCGTTTTCTAGAAAAATCGATTTGAAAATTTTTCGTTTTTTGAATTTGAAAAAAAAAATAACAAGAAACTATTTAGAAAAATGAAAACTGGTACGTTTATTTATCTTCCATAGATGAATCGATTTTATCATTTTTAAGCATTTTTAACAGTAGATTACGAAATTATGAGGTATTCTAGTACTAAAAGTTACTCTTGCTTTAAGTCGATAAAATACACTGTTTTATTTTAAAAATGTTTTTCAAATTCAAAAAAACGAAAAATTTCCAAATCGATTTTTCTAGAAAACGGTGAATCCTATCGACTTGAAGCAAGAGTACCTTTTAGTACTAGAATAGCTCAGAATTTAATAATAATCCAGTGTCAAATGCTTAAAAGCTAAAGAAACCAAGATGTGCGATAAAATAACCGTTGACTTACCCCAAAGTTACATCTATGACCGGTACTAGAAATTCGCAATTGATAGAATCGATTTATCCTAAGATAAATGGGCATACCAGTGTTTGGTTTTCTAAATAAAAGCGTTTTGGAGCTATTTAAAAAAAACTAATTACAAAACGCCATCTTTAAAGAGCTCTAGCTCCCTTAGGAAGCATTTTCGGACTAGATGAATTAATAGGGTAAACTATCTTAAAATTAATTATCAGTAGTAATTGCACAAGAGCTCTAAAATTCTATATTAATTTTAGAGATCTAGTGCAATTTGTTGCGATTATTTCATAAATAAAACTGTTCAAAACCAAAATTTTATTGTAATTTATTAATGTAATTACAAATTAGTACAATTAAACACACAGTTGTTATAAATATTTTACGGTTGAAAGTCATCACTTTTATAATTTTTAAAACATTAATTGTCATTAATGTCACTGAATGTATTTTTTCGTAGCAACGAAGAGCATCTGACGTAATATACTTGACGATGGGAAATTATCAAAAATTATCGATTTCATTTAGATTTCTGTAGCTTTCTATTGGTCAGAATCTCCTATGAATGAAATAATCTGAGGAATCTCTGGTCTTCGTTTGTCGGGAGAGTTTAGAATATTATTATTATTATTGTTATACGGGATATGGATAAATTAATCTTCAAAATATTACAAAATTTGTCAACATTAATAACACATACCTAGAAATTGGGTAAAATATTAATGTTATAGATGATGAATTAATACAGTATCTTTACGAATGATGCAGACGTGTCTTGATAAAAAGAAATTATTTTTCAGAAACATTCATGGGCAAGATACACCTAAATAGAAGTAGTTTTAACAGTTGCCAAAGCCTTTTACCACGAACGTCAAAATTGACCCGAATACCGAATATTTGTAAGCTCAAGACCTAGAAACGATGTAGAAGATTGGTGACGCATGATGGAAACTTGAACAATATCAGGATATTACAGTAGAATTCCAATCCCTGGATGAATTCTATTTTAAAGTGGGTCAAATAAAACATTTTGACGGTAATCCTCTATTCACTAATTTGGGTGTTTTTGTGTATTGTCTGTGTTAACTTTAATAAATAATAATTTAGTTAAGTAAATTTAATAAACTCACTAGGCTTTCGGGTTGAACCGCGTCGATTGTCACTGTGCTGAACTTTAGACATCCTCTCTGATGCCTTCCTCCCGGGGCCTGTCTCCCGGGGCCTCAGATACTACCCTCTGCATTAGTCACTGCACTATTACACTAGTGTATATACGTATTACATCTAAGCATATTATACATATACAAATATTGCAATACATAAAAATATGTCATCCAGCCCAAAAGTTCACTGCTGAATATAGGTCTTCTCCCCTTGTTTCCAACCCCGTCTATCCTGCGCCGCTCTCATCCAGTTTTTATTTATCCTTCTTAAATCGTCGGTTCATCTTGTAGGCCGTCGACCGACGCTTCTCTTGTCTTCTCTTGGTCTCTATTCCAATGTCCATCGGCCATCTGTCATTCTGGCTATATGTCCTGCCCATCTCTATTTTAGTCTGGCAATCCTTTCGATAACGTCAGTTACCTTTGATATGGGCTAGTGTACATCGGCACTAGTTACTTAAAACAGGGTTAAAGATGTAAATGGCGTCGGAACTATCCGAAAGGATCTCCCCGGCAAAAATGCCATACGATATTATTATTATTACCTTTGATATGTGGCGATGTTAAGGTTTATCTTTTTGACCCACTTTGAATGGGGTTGGCTTACAGTTGTGGGGTTTTTGGCATTTAAACACCGTGTTTGCCTTGCATGTTGGTGAGTATTCATAATTATTCCCACGAGTAGCTAGGGACCGTTGTGGATTCCTGTAGAGCCCCGCATACAGGAACAAGGCTAATATTTAATGGTATTTCGCCCGGTGTCCCAAGAGCATCGTTAGCGGCCGCGTGACGTGCGACCATTTAGTTTTTATCACGATAGCTTCCACATTAACTTACGGATTTTTTTGGTTTTCTCCATATTTTTGTTGGTTAGGATGAAGAGGGAAAAAGGTGTATATGGGAAGAATATGTGGTAGAAAGAAAGATAGTGACCCGTCTGACTTCGGAAACCTAATCACCATTCGGGGTCGGAAGAAACAAGAGTTAGCCAAGAGAGGCTGACAGAAAATATTAAAGACATTTCACTCAAGACAAGTTTAAGAAGAGTAAAATGTGAAAAGCCCTTTTGAACCGCCAGATGCGTTTCATGAGCGTATGAGTATTGATACGCTTTGTGTTCCCGCTGATACCTCGGGGTGTTGACTACAGACTGGGACAGCTTGTATATTAGTGCACCCTAATATTTTATGTGCGTATTTTGGCATTGGATCCGAGCTTGACATGTAACACCGTCGCCATATCCTGTATTTTTTTATACTATCACATTACATAAAGTTGCATTTAAAAAATAGTTTTGAAAAACCAATTAAGTAAAGTTTTTTATGTTGGTGTTTTCACCGATTTTGAAAAAATGCGAAAATGTTGAATTATCCACTTCCGTCTGTCAGTCCGTCTGTCTGTCTATCTGTAAACTAAACTCCTCCGTCATTGTACTAGGTAGAATGACAAATGAGGTGTCAAATAAAAGCTTATAATCCAAGGATGGTACTAAAGGTGATAAATTTGACCTAGACTGTCTGTCCGTCTGTCTGTTCGACAGCAAATATAACTCCTCCGTCACTATACCCGGTAGAATGACAAATGAGGTGACAGGACAGACAGCTTAGGTCAAATTTCTCACCTTTCGTACCATCTTTGGATTATAAGCTTTCATTTGACATCTCATTTGTCATTCTACCTGGTATAATGAAGGAGGAATTATATTCGCGGTCGGACGGACAGACGGTCAAATTTATCACCTTTAGTACCATGCTTGGCTTATAAGCTTTCACTTGACACCTCATTTTTCATTGTACCTGGTATAATGACGGAGAAATTAAATTCGCGGTCGGGCGGACATACGGACAGAGAGCTTAGGTCAAATTTCTCACCTTTAGTACATCCTTGGATTATAAGCTTTCATTTGACACCTAATTTGTCATTCTACCTGGTATAATTATTTTATATATAGAATTATTCTATTTTTCTTGTAGGTACATTTAATATTGATTGAAATTATGAAAGAAATAAACAAAAAAGTATGGCAACACTGTGACGCACAAACATAAGATTCAGATGTAGGTTACATAGGGTGCACTAATATAGAAGCTGTCCACAGATTGTATGGCTCGTTCAGCATGCCATAGTATGGAGGATAAGGTCCACGCCATTTTTACAATGTAGACACCCTAAACTCCATGGCCTGACTAGTATAAAGAAAGCCATAAAAAATATAGCTGAAACTTAATAGAGAGCAATGAGTTAAGAGAAATACTGTACAAAAATGATATTATTATTTTCTAAGAAATAAATAACAATTTTGAACCAATTTTAATACCAGCACACAAGAACGACAAATAAAATATTAAATTCTCAAGAGGAAATATTTGATATTAGCTATTATATTTTTCCGAGTAGGTGAACTTCTATTATTGAAGTCGTATGACAAACATGTTCTTGACAAAACATTAAACTTAATTTATTTTTAGAACGGCCACCCGAAGCACTTGTATCGATGCTTTTTGTGTTTGCCTTAACTATCGAAGTTATAAGAAAAATATGGGATGACTTTTTAAAGAATGACATAATAACATTTCAAAATTGTTAAAGGTTGTTTTTGGTATTTTATGTATATAAAAGATTTTATTTACTGAATAGGCATATCCATAAAAAGTTTTTGAAATAAACATGTCGATTTTGAAAATGATCGACAAAGGATTTGAATTACTTCTTTCTGTTATAAAGAATATAGTTTTATTAATCCGAGTAGGTTGTAAAACATGAGAGTTTCGTATCTTTCATATGAACAAACTACATACTACTAATATTAAATCTTTTTCTTCTGATGCCGTACTCGACCGTACGCTATGCAGCGTGTTGGCGTTAATATTGGTTGGATCATTAGCCCAATAAAATAAAATAATACCAAAATGTAATTCCGTACAGGTTGGAATAAATTTTTTATTAAAGTTTAGGTCAAAACAAAAGATATTTTCAAGAAAGTATATGATTCATATGAGGGGATCATTGTTTAAATAATGAAAAATTGGTAATTTTTGCACAAAACTTACTTTTTTAACTGCTGCGGCAATTCTTGTTTATATTAAGGATTTTACAATTTTTTCCTGCAAAGATGAAGACCCAGTCTTTTACAAGAGATTTACTAAATTAAATTTGACCCTTAATGTATTTAAATAATTGTAAATCAAAACTAAAAAACAAACTTCCAAAAAAATATTATTTGCAATATAAATAAGCACTATAAAATATTTTGTTTTGCACAAAAAGTTGCGATAAGATATCACTATAAATTGTCAAAAAAATTGGTTGATAAATATTGAGTAGTTTATGAGATATTTAATTTGTTTATAAAAAATTACCATTTTTTCAATTGCAAAAACGCGGTTGTTGCCGATAGAGTATACAAGTTTTTAAGGTCTCATTTTTTTTTTGCTTTTATGTATATTTTCGATAAATGTATTGACAAATTAAAATTTTAATTAAACACCCCTTCAAAATGGCGTTTGAAAATTGGTGTAATTTGTTTAGAATTTGTTTTTTTAATAACATCACCGGGATTAAAAATTTTGAAATTATTTTTCGGTATTCGTATTCCTGGTAGTTTTTGACACATTTACAAAAGAAAAAATTTTTCTAGATCCATTTTTTGCCAATCTTTTCTAGATAGCTTTTCCAAGTTTAAAATTCATAATTTGTTTATTTATCAATATTAACATTTAAGTGCGTGAGTACATATATCAACCCTACTACTTAACAGTGTCATTTATACATAGAGTTAAAATTTTATAATATTTTAAAAAGTAATGTTTTTCGTAGCGACCTTAACTGAAAACTTTTTACATGAAGAGTGGTGCAGTAGTACTTTGCAATACCTTCGTTAATAATGGACCAATTTCAATGTTTTTTTTTAGTTTATGGTAGCTTATAAAAATAGTAACTGACACAGTAAATGACACTTTTAACAATAAAATATTCGTCAATTTGTTATAAACAATTTTTTTAATTTTTTTTCTCTAGATATGATAAATAAAAATTGAGACAAAAGATTAAAAAAAAATAAAAAAGTAATACTGAATTAGCACTAAAAATTTGTTTAAGACTTTTTTCTGTGTAGAATATTAAAATATATACAGTGTGAGGCAAAGAAAAAATCCACCTTGATATTTGGCAGTATTTATTAGATCTTAAGAAAATGACGAAACAGGTCGATTTTTGGTCTAAGAGGGACACTTTTTACGGTACATACATCTGTCATTTGTCAACCTCCTCCCTTCCACAACTCCCACCCCTTATTTTTAAATAGGGAATAGGGATTGTGTGCTAGCTCATTTGAAAGGTTATTCAATTCTCTATTCAGTAATATTAACATTGACATAATTATTTATCCAGGGTGTCCAAGAAAAATTATTTTGAATTAAATAATTAACACAAAAAGAAGAATGTATGTAATTTATTTAACTCAAAATACATTCTACTGCTGACAGAAAACAGAAAAAAATGTTGAAAACATTGAAATTGGCCCATTATTAACGGAGAGATTGGAAACTCTCCTCCGCCAATTTTCAGACAAAAATTTTTCATTTAAGGTGCTACGAAATTCATCATTTTTCAAAATATTCTACAATTTTTATTATGTGTAGAAATGGCATTGTTAAGTAGTAAGGATTATAATAGATGTACTTACGTACTTTTAAATGTCAATATTGATAAATAAACAAATTATGAATTTTTAAACTGGGAAAAGCTATCTCGGCCAAAAATGCTTCTAGAAAAGTTTTATGCTTTTGTGAATATGTCAAAAATTGCCAAGAATACGAGTACCGAAAAATAATTTTAAAATTTTTAATCCCGGCGATGTTATTAAAAAAATAAATTTTAAACAAATTACACCAATTTTCAAACGCCATTTTTGAGGGGTGTTTAATTGAAATTTTGATTTGTCAATACATTTATCGAAAATATATATAAAAGCAAAACACATGTGACTTTAAAAACTTGTATACTCTATCGGCAACAACCGCGTTTTTGCAATTGAAGAAATGGTAATTTTTTATAAACAAATTAAGTATCTCATAAACTACTTAATATTCATCAACCAATTTTTTTGTCGGTTTATAGTAATATTATAGCGCAACTTTTTGTGCAAAGTAAAATATTTTATAGTGCTTATTTATGATGCAAATAAATTTTTTTTGGAAATATGCTTTTCAATATTGATTTACAATTATTTAAATAAATTACCGGTCAAAATTAATTTAGTAAGACTTATATAATAGACTGTTTCATCATCTTTGCAGAAATAAATTGTAAAATCCTTAATAAAAACACGAATTACCGCAGCAGCTAAAAAAATAAATTTTGTGCAAAAATTAGCTATTTTGAATTATTTAAACAATGATCCCCTCATATGAATCATATACTTTCTTGAAAATATCTTTTGCTTGGACCTAAACTTTGATAAAAAATTTATTCCAACCTGTACGGAATTACATTTTGATTTACATGTATTGTAATTTTGTGATCGGTCTACATGCCATTCATGCGTAAAAGGGCGCGTCCTTAGTGCACGCTGGTTTCCGAAGTCAGCGCCGAGTCCGTATGCAAATAATCCTTCGTATTTAAACGGGCGTGTTCAAAACGCACCTGCGCGCTGTTATTAGGATTATTCGAACAAGGACTCGGCTTTCTGACTTGGAAACCAGACCACTATGGACGCGCCCTAAGGATCCTTGTATATCGTACCTTACGAAAAATACCGTAATGCTGTTAAAGCCGTAAAAGCATATCCCGGAGCAGACGTGGCCTCAGATCACAACCCACTTATCGCCAAAATTACACTCACACTTAAAAATATTAAAAGACATCAAAGAACTGCTACAATAGAAATAAGCAAGCTTAAAGAACCCAACATAAAGGAATGTCTTAAACACGAACTGCATACGAACTGTAGAGAGCTGAACATAGACACCAATGACATTGACAAGCACTGGAAGCAACTAAAACATTGCATACTAGAACCTTGTATAGATATACAGGGTGCGCCAAACCTCTGATTTTCTTTGATTACGGCTAAACTATGAGATATACAAAAAAATGTTTAAAACAAAACTAATGTGTATCAAAGTTGTCTATAATTTAAAATTATTTTCAATTATACAGGGTGAGTCAGAACGACGGTATGAACCAAAGTTTTATTTTTTTAAATGGAACACCCTGTATATTAAATCATTTTTGAATATATTATTTAAAAATATGAAAAATTTGTATAAGGTCTTATAGGTCTAAAGTTAATAATTTTCGAAATATTTACTTTTTATTGAGAAAAATGGTAAAATTTATAGAGTTGTGGATTATGTTTCCAAGGAAATAAAAATTTAAGTGATAGGTCAAAGTTTTTAAAATATAGTGTTATTTTTAAATAATTTAGTATTTTTTACTTTTAGCCATAAAATATACAGTGTGATCACTATTTGCAAATACAAAATTTTCTCATTTTTTTTTAAATGGGACACCCTGTATATTAGTTTTGCGTTTTGTAGTAAATATTACAACCTTTCTTTTGTTATAAGGTTGTATGTACCTAGCATGTTTCGTTTTGTAGATATTTTAAAAAAACTATAGATTTTATGTTTTTGCGGATTTTTTATTTAAAAATTTTTTTGCAAAAAAAAATAATTATAATCTGGTTTTAGAAACATACACTAAAATATAAAATATGAAAACAAAAACGTAATTAAAAATTAAAGTAAATCGTATGCTAGTACAATTCAATTGAATTTAATAACTTTAAATTATTTTACAAAAAATATTTTACCATATTAATGAATGCATACATTAGTTACTAAATTAAATAAACAACCAAATTTTAAATCAACCGTAGTAATTTTTCTACCGCAGCAACTTTCCTGTATCAAATTAATTGTTAGTTATACTGTATTTACGAGTAAGATCAGTTAATAACTTTTTAATTTACCTACATCTTGAGAACGTATAAAGTATGCTTTGAAACAAATGAACGTTATGAAAATATATTAAGAAGTAAATAGTATCTATGTACCTACTCGTGTCACAAAAGCTGGTAATAATTTGTAATGGTTTCGCCCAAAACAAATGTCATATCCAAACATTTTTCGGTTAAAAAATTAAAACTTATAATATAAAAAATTGTTACAAAAATTTCAACTACAAACGTATTACCACCTTTTGTGACACCAGTAAATACTATTTCTATTAATAAATAATTTGGCTGATACATTTAACATTCATTTGTTTCAAAGCATACTTTATAATAATTTTTTTATTCTCAAGATGTATGTAAGTAAATTTAAAAGGTAAATTAAAACTTTAACTAAATACAATTTAACTAACAATTCATTTGGTACAGGAAAGTTGCTGTGGTAGAAAAATTACTACGGTTGATTTAAAATTTGGTTGTTTATTTAATTTAGTAACTAATTTATGCATTCATTAATATGGTAAAATATTTTTTGTAAAATAATTTAAAGTTATTAAATTCAATTGAATTGTACTAGCATACGATTTATTTTAATCTTAAATTACGTTTTTATTTTCATTATTTATATTTTAGTGTATGTTTCTAAAACCAGAATATAATTATTTTTTTTTGCAAAAAAATTTTTAAATAAAAAATCCGCAAAAACGTAAAATCTATAGTTTTTTTTTAAATATCTACAAAACGAAACATGCTAGGTACATACAACCTTGTACCAAAAGAAAGGTTGCAATATTTACTACAAAATGCAAAACTAATATACAGGGTGTCCTATTAAAAAAAAAGAAAATTTTGTATTTGCAAATAGTGATCACACTGTATATTTTATGGCTAAAAGTAAAAAATATTAAATTATTTAAAAATAACACTATATTTTAAAACCTTTGACCTATTATTGTTACTTAAATTTTTATTTCCTTGGAAACATAATCCACAACCCTATAAATATTACCATTTTTCTCAATAAAAATGTAAATATTTCGAAAATTATTAACTTTAGGCCTATAAGACCTTATACAAATTTTTCATATTTTTAAATAATATATTTAAAAATGATTTAATATACCGGGTGTTCTATTTAAAAAAATAAAACTTTGGTTCATACCGTCGTTCTGACTCACCCTGTATAATCAAAAATAATTTTAGATTATAGACCTCTTTGATACAAATTAGTTTTGTTATAAACATTTTTTTGTATATCTCATAGTTTAGCCGTAATCAAAGAAAACCAGAGGTTTGGCGCACCCTGTATACTAAAGAAGACTTCCACAAGGAGAAAAGAGGAATGGATGAACGACGAGATACTGAACATGATGGAACAACGGAGACAATATAAGAACAAAGATGACAATAAATACAGGGAGATTAACTACGAGATAAGGAAGATGATAAAGCAGGCAAAAGAAAAACATTTTGAAGAGAAATGCAAAGAGATCGAGGACCTCCAAAAAAGATACGATTTATTTAACCTACATAAGAAAGTCAAAAAAATGACTAGACTAAGAAAACTAAATCTCACTGGTGAACTTCTGGATAGACACGGGGTTGCTATCCGAGAGACCGATGAGAAAGTACAACGTTGGGCAGAATACATCGATGAACTGTTCGATGATGAAAGAGGGTACCTGGAACACATAGAACTTACTTCAGGAGAAATAGGTCAAGATATTACAAAGGAAGAAATAATACATGCGTTAAAAACAATGAAAAACAGGAAAAGCCCAGGACCTGACATACTTCCTATCAACCTTTTAAAAATTATAGATGAGCAGCATATTGATGTTTTAGTGGCACTCTTGAACAAAATTTATAGCTCAGCCACATTACCCAAAGAATGGTTGACGTCGATCTTTATTTGCCTCCCTAAAAAGAAAAACGCAAGAGAATGCGGCTACTACCGCACCATTAGTTTGATGTCCCATGTGCTAAAGTTGCTACTGAAAGTCATCAACAATTGAATATATCATAAACTGGACATAGACATTAATGATACGCAATTTGGGTTTCGCAAAGGCCTGGGAACTCGTGATTTTTTTTTCACTTAACATATTTATACAAAGGTGCCTGGAAGTCAATCAAGATCTATATGCGTGTTTTATTGACTATAATAAAGCATTCGACAAAGTACGACATGAACAATTAATGCATGTCCTGGAATCAAAGAAGCTGGACTACAATGACCTCAGGATTATATCGAATTTATACTATAAGCCAGCGGTCCGCAAACCTGGGGTCGTCAAAGAAGTAAAAAAGTCAACAAGGTCCAAATATAACCTCTCTTTACTTATAAAATTACAAGCATCTTTCGAGGTTGCCTTTTTGATTGCCAAAACTAAAAAACTTCACAACATTGGCGAGACGCTTATTTTGCCAGCTGCAATGAAAATTGTTTCGATAATGCAAGGAGAAAAGTATTCCAATGTACTGAAAACAATTCCACTATCAAGTGACACTGTTCATCGTCGTATCAATCTACTGGCTGATGATATCAAAATACAACTTATAGATCGCGTGAAAGGGAGTCCCTATTATGCTATTCAGCTGGATGAAAGCACTGATGTAGGTAATGTAGCTCAACTTCTGATATTTATCCCATACCGATATGAAAACGACATATGCGAAGATTTGTTATTTTGTCAAGGATTAGAAGGAAAAACAACCGGTGAAGCAATTTTTAATGCAGTTAATACCTTTTTTTAAATAAAGTGGGAATATTGTGTATCTGTGTGTACAGACAGCGCAGCTGCATTTACCGGCTTCCGAACAGGATTCAAAGCAAAAGTAACTGAGATTGCACGTAGGCTTTGTTCAGTGTAGATTCACCGTGAAGCCGTAATAAATTTTATTAAAGCTTCTTACCAAAACCAAATGATTAACCATGATGATTAAAACCAAAATCATCATGCATCTTACAAGCCTTAGGCAAGACTTGGTAATACGATTCCCAGATACGTCACACGGCGACCAATGGATAATTAATCCATTCACTTGTGATCTTAACACTGTGAAGATGAACTTAAAAGAAAAGGAGCATCTGATCGATTTATTGCCCGATGAAAGCTTTCAATCTATTTTCAAAACCACGGATCTATCCAAGTTCTGGATAATGATGGAAAAGGAATATCCACTGTTATACAAAACATCTTTGCTGAAGTTGCTGCCATTCGCATTTACATACCTGTGCGAGACAGCTTTCTCCACATTGACTGCTATAAAAACAAAATATCGCTCCAGACTTAACGTAGAACCTGATTTGAGGGTGTCTCTTTCTGATTATATATCACCAAGAATTAATATACTGACTGCAAGTGTGCAAGCACAAGGTTCACATTAGTTTGTAAACTTACGTATATGTACCTATTCTTTTAAAAATTAAAATGTTAAAATAATTGCTTGTCTCATTTAATGCCATCATAAATATTATGTTAAATGCACAGTTTGCGCTAATATTACTTTCCAAAATAAACTCTTAAACACAGTTTACGAAATAAAAACAGCTAAGTACAACATGGAGGATAATTTGAAGTTTACCTTAATTTCGTCCTAAACCAACCTTTGCACTTGCTAATTTAGTAATTTTTTTTCTGGGGTCGCTCATAACTCTTTTTTTAATTTTGGGGTCGCAATATCGAAAAGGTTGCGGACCGCTGCTATAATCAACGAGCTAAAGTACGTGTTAACGACCAGCTGTCAGAGGAAATTGAAATCAGACGTGGAGTGAGACAGGGATGCGTGTTGTCGCCAATTCTTTTTAATGCCTACTCGGAAGAGATCTTGAAAAAAGCTCTTGAGGGTGAAACAGCTGGAATAAAGGTAAATGGAGTTCCTATTAACAACATTAGATATGGGGATGGAACTGTCATCTTAGTTGAAAATATAGGGGATCTTCAGAGGCTGGTGACCAGAATAGCAGAGTTTGGACAAGAATACGGGCTAACAATGAATGTCAAGATGACAAAGTTTATGAGAATATCGAAAACTCAAAGAAATAACGAAAATCTCTTCATAAACGGATCCAATATCGAACGAGTCGACCAATATGCATACCTTGAAACAATGATCAACTCCACAGGAGATTACTTACAGGAAATCAAAATCAGAATAGAAAAGGCTGGAGCAAATTTTAACAAAATGAGAAAAGTGCTTTGCATAAGAGATTTGAAATTGGAGATAAGAGTTAGGTTGGCTAGGTGCTACGTTTTCTCGAATTTGTTTTATGGAATGGAAGCTTGGACCTTTAATGCTGCATCAATGAAAAAACTAGAATCATTCGAGCTGTGGGTGTACAGAAGAATTCTGAAAATATCGTGGACAGAACACGTCACAAATAAAGAGGTTCTGAGAAAGATGAATAAAGAAATGGAAATCCTAAATACCACCAAAACAAGAAAATTGGAATATCTCGGACATATTACACGTGGAGAGAGATACAGCTTGCTCCAATTGATTATGCAGAGAAAGATTCAAGGAAAGAGAAGCATAGGGAGACGCAGAATATCGTGGCTGCGCAACCTGAGAGAGTGGTACGGATGTACATCAAATGAACTTTTCAGAGCAGTCGTCTCTAAAATACGAATAGCTATGATCATGGCCGACCTCCGCCGCGGAGAGGGCACTTAAAGGAGAAGAAGAAAATATAGTACTAATTTCTTATCTCTCTGAACCATGAGTGTCATTTGCGACCTGTTCATCTCCAAACCTCATATTCCCCATTAAAATGGGTTTTAAAATATTATATTTGTCTCCTCTTAAAATATAGTCTCTAGACAAGGGACCTTTCGCTGTTTAACGATATTTAGAAGACCTCGTTGGCTATTAGATTTTCTTCAGACCTCTTCATTTGTAATACGGTCGACCCATGGACTTTAAAGCAACCTTCTGAGACACCACATTTCGAGCGCTTCAATACGGTTTAGGGATCTTAATAATAAGGTATGCGGCAAAATAAACAGTACTGAAATTCGTATGCCTAAAATTTGGGACATCTTGGTTATTAAAGCACCCTAATATGTCTGTGTAGATTTTGGCGTTCGATCCGACCATCACTTGTGACATCGTTGCCGTATCCTCTATTTTTTCATATTATCACGTTACAATTTTTGTGATATTATACACGAGCGTGACACCCTCAAAAAAGCGCTTAGTTTTCGAGATACTGACCACAGAGGGATGAATGGCTAATTTTATTCATACTTTATATTTTCGAGGGTGCTGAAAACGAAAATGAAGTTTATTTTGAATTTTATGTGGGGGAACATTGTCAAAATCGCAATTTTAACCTAAAAATAAAAAAAAAGAAATCACGTTTTTTTGCGTTTACCTCGCTACAACTCTGTTCCATTTTAATATTTTTTTCTGAAAATTTTACACTATATAGCTGTAACATTTCTGAAGACAAAGGTATCTGCTTCAAGTTCTTATTCTTATCATGATAAAGGTTATGAATTTTTCAAAGAAAAAGGTGCATTTGTGCATTGCAAAGTTTAATCGCAAAAGTTGTGTGACGAAGTTTTAAATTTAGCTGCTCAATCACGTTTATTTTAAAGTAAAGAGTACAAAGAAGTTTTCTGGTAAGTTTTAGATCAAAATGTTTTATAAAAAAAAATAGTGCAACTTTTAATGTCAACATTAGAAATCCCCAATATAACGCTTATTTTTTGAGGGACAGACAATCTAGGTCTAATTTCTCACATTTAGTACTATCCTTGGATTATAAGCTTTAATTTGACACCTCATTTGTCATTTTACCTAGTATAATGACGGAGAAGTATACGTTACTATTCTATTATTCTTGTAGGTATATTTAACATTGATTGAAATTATGAAAGAAATATATAGAAAACAGCATGGCAACACTGTGACGCACAAACATAAAAATTCAGCCACATTCAGCTGTGCGTTACATAGGGTGCTTTAATATCCAAGATGTCCAAAATTTGTATGTGTCAGGCGCCGAAATGTACTGAGTGGTTTCCGAACGTCGGTATAACGTTTGAGTATGTCGTGATAATGTTGGGTGCTTCAGAACGGTTCTCAGTTTTGCAGAAAAAATTTTTAAGGTGAAGTACTATTCTCGGTCATACGGAAGATATCACGAAAATGGTTCAAGCTTAAAATCAACAATGGTTTCAGCAGGACGGGACAACCTCCCACACTGCCAGAGAGTCTCTTAGAATACTTCGCGATCATTTTGGGAGTTGCTACTCACCAGAACTAACGCCACAAGATGCGTACATATGGGGAATGTTGAAGTAGTCCGACAGATCCATCGTCTGCCATTTCGGAATTGGAGACTAGAATTAAAGATTCTTTCGTGCCAGAGACAGTGGCGGATCTAGAAATTTGCCTTGGAAGGGATAATTTGCCTTAGAAACTGCCAATGAAAAACCAACCAAAAAATATAAAAAAGATAGATAGACTTTATCATCAGTTTTAATACGGTTGAAAACGGAAAAAATTCTTTCGAATTTTACATTAGAAACGGGTAAACACAACATTTTTGCAAAGTTACATTGTTTAGATATTTTAGTTTTCCGTCGTTAGCTTTTAATAGCCTCACCGAATGCCATAACTCTTCAATATTACCCGAAATGCCAAAAGTCCTAATTTAAAATCGACCTGTCTGAGGATTTCCCTTCAAATTTGCCTATTCTCGTCAAACGTCCTCATTTGTACTACAGTGTCGCGCCCGCTTGATTAGCAATTAAAAAACAAAGGGGATTTCGATATTGTATTGCAAAAAACTCTTCGGGATTTCATCAATCAATGTTTAAAGAATATCTACCTACCTTGGCAACATTGAAATTTTTAGTTAAATGTCCGATTTAGGGTTAAAAATGGCCGATTTCGCAATTTTCAAAATTTTTAATCGCTTATATATCAAAAACTATTAACTTAAAAGAAAAATCACTTAAGACCTTATAATCTTTCCCCTCGCCTGGCAAAGTCTTATGCTCTTCAGAATCGCCTGTCATTGTAAAAATTAACCAAAAAATCCTTCTAACTAAATATTTCATTTATGGCAACAATCCTATAAATTAATTCTAAATATGTAACTATTATCCAAATATTTCCCCCTGTTATTTATTATTCTTTTGTGTGTTATGTTTGTTTTCAGTCAATATTTTTACTCTTGCTTCCTACGTTTTGTATTCTAATTGCCTTACAAAAGTAATATGCAATAAATCAAGCATTTACATATTCAAATAATGTCCGTACTCCAATCCAATTTTTTTCCATATCAGTTCCCAAGACGCAACATAAATTATCTAACAAATAACGTTTTATGGCTTAAGCCTACATCATTTTAGATTATCACCTTGTATAAAGTTAATATATAATAAAGTTGTAATGTATAAATATTATCGCTTAACGCTATAAAAGCAGTAACCCAACACTGCCTCTTTTTTTATTGTACACGAAGCCCACTTGATGGTATATAATGAAGATGCATACTGATGAACATATCCATTTTTATGGCTTCTGGCTTGTTAAATGGTTTTTAAATTTTCTCTTAAAATATGCGCTTCATGTATGTATAATGATGATAGCTTGAACTTATCTACACCGCTAAAATGTTTAAGTCAAACTACCTGTAATATAAGATATACCTAATATCAAAGATAAAAACATTTTTTTCTCTTCTAGGGACGAGCCTTTTAACGTTTTTTTAATATCGGGTACATTCAGAGATCCAGATAAAAAATGAAGGTATTGAACAAGTGGACCAAATGAAATAATTAGTAGTCTGGATTACAGAAGATCTAAATCCGAAATCAGAAATTCGATCAAGAATAGAGCAATCAAGAGCAGCCTTTCTGAAGATGAGGAAATTTCTAAGTAGGTAACCAAAGACTCAATCTGCCAATCAGATATCGGATGGTCAAATAGTATATCTGTCGTAGGCAAGTATGAAATGCAGGCATTCTTGCAAAAGCCTAGTCATTTTCATAATAACTAGTCAGTTTATATGTTTTCATTTTTACGAAATGACTTCACACACTTTTATGCATTTGCAAAACTGCCAGAAAGGATAATTTAATTTTGAAACAGTGTTGCGATTGAGGCACAGATCATATATAAGTTTACTTTGTGTTGTTTATTTTTGTTATTGTTTTATAATTTTATTTTTTCTATTCTTATACTATAATATTATATCAATTATACTTTCACTACCTGTATCATAATGAAGTTCATTATATAATACAGATTTTCATTACGACACAGATTTTAACCAATAGAATCGCGATATGGCATACGCGATGAAGGTGGCACATGCGCAGTGACCAATGGTGAGTCAAATACAAGTCAAATACAGTTATCAATATGTAAACAAACTGACAAACTACTTAATTTGTTTTACAAAATTAATAAATATGAATACATTTTTTGTTGTTAATGATCATAGAAAAAATCGTGTATACAACTTGCATTTAATTCTCATTATGAAGCTCGTACTCTATAGGAAATTCGCCGCTAGGCGGCTCGTTTCGTATCTCTCATAATCGCTTCATAATTCTCTCTCCTGTCGTTTCCCCATTACTGAGGATCGTGATTTCTTCCAATATTCCTAACAATGTTTCTCCATTGGTCTCTATCTTCAGCTGCTCTAAGAGCTTCGCAGAATGAGTTTCCAGCTGAATACTTTATTTGGTCAGACCATCTAGTTGGTGATCGTCCTCTTGATCTTCTCCCCGGAACGTTTCCAGAAACAATTAATCTCTCCAAACTGTCGTCACCTCTGCGAACCACGTGACCAAAGAATTGCAGAATTCGTTGCAGACATATTGTGAACAGCCTTTTTTTAATATTGAGTTGGTTTAGAATGGAAACGTTTGTCCTATGAGCTGTCCAAGGTATGCGCAGCATTATTCTCCAGCATCACATCTCAAAGGCGTCAATTTTTTGGCGCTCGCATGCGCGAAGAGTCCAAGTCTCTGCTCCGTATAGAAATATTGAGAATACAAGGGCATTCACCAGTCTCATCTTGATATTTTGAGAGATAGATATGTCTTTCCAAACTTTAGTTAGGCGACTCATCGCATTTTTTGCCATACCAATACGTCTCCGAACTTCTGCTTCACAGTTACCATCGTTAGTTATACTAGACCCGAGATAGACAAAGGTGTTTACTATCTGGTATTCCTGTAATATGTTAGTCAGTTGAATAGTGTCAAATCTGTGACCACCATAAACCGCTTCATAATGATCATCATTAAATGCTCGTTGAATAATATACTATTAGCATTTATGCAAATTAGTGCAATGAACTCGTATAGCTTTTCCAGTAAGTTTAGTGAAATAATGGTTCAAGTCCAAAATATTTAATTAAGGTCCTTAACCCGCCAGTGGTCGCTATATGAGATTTTCTCTCACGGTTTCAGAAAATTGCGCACAACTTTTTTTCTGGGAAATTATACGCGCTGTAACTCCTTCTAGTCTCCTAACTATCCTCCCTCGACAATCTAATAGACTCGTCCGCTCAGATAGTGACTCAGTTTACTTAGTATCACCATATTGTTGAGTCAGTGCGCTTCATGTAAGAGATTCTCTCATCAAGCGATCACCGGCTTCACCAAATGTTTATAAAAATTAATTTTATTTTTCCCTTTAAAACCTAAATAATATCCTTTTATGATGTAATAAAAGGCGTCGTGAATGTGGTCGATGATATGAAAATCCTATATTCTGTTTCACGGGTTAGTTGTAGATGGCCCTTTACCATATATTTTTCAATGTTAAATATTGGCGGCATCAATAGTCACATTTTATATAAAGATAATAATAATAAAACAGAAAAACGTCGCGTCTTTTTAAAGCAAATGGCTTTATCGTTGATAAAACATAATCTTTTTTGTAAAATTTTGTAAAGAAAGGCAAAAGTTGGATATGTGAGAGAGAATCTCACGCGCGACCACTCGCGTAACTACCTACCTAGCGACCAATGCCGGGTTAATTAATTATTAAGTTAATATTTTTATAATAATATTTGTTCCTTATTATAAAATAAAGGTTTAGAATCATTGGGTGTAATAATTTCATTAAATATTTAAATTTAATAAATTTTATAAACATAATCTAAATTGCAACACTGTTTCAAAATAAAATTACCGTTTGACAGAATTATATCTATTGTAAAAACGTTCACGTTGCCGGTGGTTTTGCGGGCAGATTGCAATTGCGCGCAGCGGTCAGGGTTCTCAGCAGGGTGTCTAAGTTTTATTTACTTCTTATTCGTTTTGAACGGAAATTTTGCTAATTTAAAAAAATTAATTAATTAAAAAATTAATATATTATATATATTATATATTATACAGTACAATTTTCAAAGGAGGAAGACCTAACCCTTCGGTCCTAACTTAACTTTCGGGTATTAGAGTGTAGAGTACCCCAGGAGGTATTTGACCGCTGCGCGCAATCACAATATACCGGGTTTTGCAAATGCCTAAAAGGGCAGACTGCAATTGCGCGCAGCGGTCAGAAAGGAGGAAGACCTAACCCTTCGGTCCAAACCTAACTTACAGGAAATAGAGTGAGAGAACCGCGGAAGGTATTTGACCGCTGCGCGCAATCACAACCCACCCGCCTAAAAGTGTGAAGTCATTTTGTAAAAAATGAAAACGTTATACAAACTGCCTAGTCATTACGAAAATGACTAGGCTTTTGCAAGAATTCCTGCATTTCATACTTGCCTACGACATATCCACTTTATTCTTCTTTATGGTGCCCAAGCTTGGACTGTTAATGTTAACTTAATGAGAAAGCTGAAATCTTTTGAGATTTTTAGGAGAATTTTGAAAATACCATGGAATGATATTACTAAAGAAATAGTGTTGCACATAATGGGAAGAGACAGAGAACTTTTAACCAGCATTAAAGTGAGAAAAACAGCATATTTAACTCGCATACATAGAAATGATAAATACGAGTTGTTGCAGCTGATCAAGAAGGGTAAAATCGAAGGAGAATCACCCGGTAGACGACAAAAATCTTGACTGAAAAACATTCGCGACTAGACCGGGTTAAACACATAGATGCTTTTAAGAAAAGCAGAAGATAAAGATCAATTTGAAATGATTATAACCAACCTTCATTAGTGGAGTCGGCACTAGAAGAAGAAAATCGGGTACATGAGAAAAAAAGGTTACATTGAAACAGGAAATGAAGTCCTAATACAATTTGGAGAAATACGTCTAGTACAATTGGAAAAACCCAAGGAAAAAATATAAAATTAAGGAAAGTTAGTGGTTATAAACGAAGGTAAAATAAAAAAAATATGAAAACATTTTTTTTAAGAAACGCTTTTCTTTAGTTACGAGTGACTAACATTAAAAATATAAAAAAATCAACTAAAAAGCCAAATATAAAAAAAAAATTGAAGAAATCTAACACATTCGTCAAAGAAAAGCGTGGCGCGTCTTCATCGAATAAACGGTTTTCGCCCCACGCTTTTCTTTAACGAATGTGTTAGATTTCTTCAATTTTTTTTTTATTTATGGCTTTTTAGTTGATTTTTTTATATTTTTAATGTTAGTCACTCGTAACTAAAGAAAAGCGTTTCTTAAAAATTTTTTTCATATTTTTTTCATTTTTTACTTTTTAGTCTTACACTTTTCAAACATATATCGTCATGTTTATTAAAATATGCATAAAGCATATGATGTACAAACATGAAAAGTAGTCGAAATCGGCAAAAAATTTGAAACTTTATTGTTTATTAATAAAGCATAACGTAAACAATTAACGTAAAAAGTCAAATTATGTATAGTTCATATATTTAGCTACAATCTGTAAAAGCTTCAAGTTTCTTCATTGTAAAAAACAAAGAATTTAAGCATTTTCCGCTAAAATCGTTTTTTATTTAAACAGTAATTAATAAACATAAAAATTTTTTTTATTAATTATTCTTGTATTGTTCCCGCGAGTGCATATGTCTGCAAATGTTTAGTCATTTACATTGAAGAAAAGGCAGTCAAATTACCGTCCAAAGATTTGACCCAAACGATTGAACTAAAGAGAAGCGTTTAATTAATTAATACGCCAAAACGAATTCTAATGTTAATTGTAGCACAAAACGTCTTTACCGGCGGTTTTGATAAGACTACGATAAAAACCCGAATTTTTTTAATTCGAGTTTTGGTTGAAGTTTTGTTTCGTATCGTATTGAAATTTGACACGAATAAGCGCCGATTTTTATATAAACAAATATATGAGCGTTCCAAATTTGAAACCTTATTGTTTATTTATGAAGCATAACGTAAACAATTAATGTAAAAAGTGAAATAATGTATAGTTAATATCATTAGCACAATCTGTAGAAGTTTCAAGTTTCTACATTGTAAAAAGCAAGAGAATTTAAACATTTTCCATTACAATCGTTTTTTTATTTAAACAATTAATGAACATAAAAAAATTATTGACTGTTCGTGTATTGTTCCCACGAATGCAAATGTCTGCAAATTTTCATTTATTTGCATTGACGAAAAGGCAGTCAAATTAACGTCTAAAAATTTGACGCAAACTAGTGAACTAAATAAAAGCGTTTAAAAATAAAGGTGAAATTTATATAAAATGAAAAGAAAATAGGTCGGCCATAGATTTGCAAAACTATGCGGTTGCCAATGCTTCTTCTTCGTCAACAATTTTCCATCCACTCCTGAATTGCTTCTATCTTTTTCTATCTTGCAACAATCTAATCCACTGTTTGCCTGCCACTGCTCTTATGTCACCTGTCATCAAAAGGTATGTCATGAGTAGAGCTCGGGAAATATGCAAAATGCATATTAAGTGCATATTTGCATATTTTGAATAAATTAAGTGCATATACATTTATTAAAATTGCATATTTTCAGCCTTTTTTTCCTCAAATAGCAGAGAAAATTTTATAGAGAAATGAGAAGTCTCAGATCTAAACAATAAATCTGAAAATTTTTGTGAAACCACTTTCTGGTAACATCCTTAATGTCTGCCTTTTACTATTTATGCGGTAAGGAGACGACGAATAAAGAGACAAAGGTGACTTTATAATATGCAGTCACCTTTTGTTAGTGAAAAAATTTTGTTATTAAGTAATGCTGCGCCATATGATCAAAGGTGGACAACATTTAAAAATATTTTTTTCAAATTTATTACTTGTTTACCACAGGCTCTAAATAGAGTATCAGAAACTACAAGGACAGATTTTCCAATGGTCAGTACCCTTGTATCAAATATAAAAAAGTGTTTAAAAGTCCCTATCTTAAAAAACATGGTTAAACTCTTATCTGTCAATTTCATAACCGATAATTTTGAGGGAATTAGAGACGTCATTTGTAGTTTCGATGTATATAACTCAGGTGCTATAAAGAATGAGTTGATGTTTTAAAAAAACCGTTATTAAAAAGGAATTTGACACATTTCCAAACCAATTTTGTAAATATTGCTGAACCAATTACTAAATTAGAAAAGCGAAACATTTCATTAGACCAAAGTATTGAAATTATCACTTCATTAAATGAAAAAATTAAACATATTGGGGAAACCAACAAAGTGTATCAATAATTCTACACGGTGTTAAAGAAAAATGAGGGATATCAAAAAATAATTAAAATAAAAATATTTGTAAGATGGGGAAATGTGCAGATAATTTAATTTTATAGGTAGAACCCTCAATTATACAATATTTTAAGTTTGCTCCTTTGACTTCATGTGAAGTAGAAATAAGTTTTTCCGTGTATAAACAATTATTATCAGATAGAAAGAATGATGAGATGATAAATAAATATAAAGACTAAATGAATATAATAATGTAGGTAATAGAAATTTCAATAAATATTTTTTGTGACGTTAGCATAAAATAAATATTTTTTTTATTTAGCTTAAATGCCTCGACAGCTAACGCCGTTGGCATAAAATAAATAAATAAATACCTTCAAAACAAGGATTACTGTTTTTTATTTATATGCATTACATGCATAAAAGCATATTTTAGTGCGTATTTCATCTGTTTTTTGTGCATATTTGCATGCATATTTTAGGGTTTTTTAAGTGAATATTTCTCTATCTCTAGTCATGAGGAAGAGAAAAAAGCTGCGAAAAATACTAAAACATAAGGTTCTAAAATTGATGCAGTCCAATTGATATATGAGGGTGAATAAAAAGGAGAAATTTAACAGAGCAAAGAAACCAAAAGATTCGATTACAGGATATGCACAGACGAGATTGGGGGGGGGGGGGGGGATTGCATGTCTAATATTAATCCTCTCCATACATTCCTATTTCTAACGCCTTTCGTTCTCCAGTTTCTAGTGTAAAGTTCTATCAGTTCGTCCTGTTGTGGCATAAGAACACAGACATTTTAGAGGTTCAAATTCAATTAGTTGGCATCGCTGATTAAATAAGTTATAATGACGTAGTGACCCAACCTGGATGACTTGTACCTGTGCTAAATTATATAAAGTCTAATAAGTCTTTCTGTTGGGAAAAGTGAACATGAAAATTCAGTTGGGCTAATGTAATAGGAGTTCAACACTACAGGGCGATCCTGACTATAAACAAAGAATGATCCGTTTGGAAGTAAGAAAATAAAATGGTAAACAGAAACTGGAAATGTAAACGAAAAATTGGGGTGAAGTATTAATCCTCATACTAGATGTTTTTTTTTAATATTTGTCATTAGCTGTCGCACTACTTGATGCACCTGCATCGAAATGGATGCTTGTGTTCAGGGCCGTCTTAAGCATACACGGCGCCGGGGTGCGAGACTCATCTTTGCGCCCCCTTTTGTCAGAAGATTATAATACAGGTTATAGGTACGCAAAAATTAAAAATAATTATGTTTGCTTTCTTTATTTATGTTTTAAAAAAACATGGTTTAAGTATTCAAAAAAGATCAATCTTATAACACTATATTATATCAAAGTCAACTTTTCTAGCTTTTAAGTTGGAAAAAGTTTTTATTACTTTGGTGATACTTTTTACTTGCTTTTCTATACTTATTAAAGCCAGGTTTGTTCATCTGTCTGTTTGTCTTGTTGAGCGCAGATAATTTTTGATTAATTTAAGTTTAGAAAAAGACCTTTCTCCTTCATCTACTGTTACTGGAAGTGTTAAATATATCCCCCGAAATATTTGGGAAAACGGAGAGTAAATTAATAGATTATATAACTTAAAATATCGAGAAGAGTTATGTCTTTATTTATAAAAAATATTGGTAACAATTCTAACTCATGAAATAGTCTTCATCATCTACCTATGTCAGATCTATTTCCATGCGCTAGTTTCTTTTGTAAATTAAACATTGTGTCTTTTTTAAGTTTTCTTCCGAGTTACTCCAACTCAATATATTTTCCAAGAACGATTATTATGATTATGTTCCCTCAACATTTCAAATCTTTCACTTAAATTTTCAATGGCAATGTCCAATAAATAATAATAGAAGTTAACTTTAAAATTTTGTTTTGCATCTAACAGAGGCTTGTCTGCAGCCTCGTAATTAAAATGTCTTTTTTCGGGGACGTCTTTAGCTATTTCTTTAGCAATTGGTACTGAGTCAATTCATATCTGCTCAAACGCAGTGTCGGTGCGGTTGTTGACTAAATCTTTACTAACTTGATCAAGCATCTTAACAGCTGCCAAAATAATAATATCCCGTATTTGCAAAAGTTTTACGGACAATATTGACTTTTGCTAAATTATTTTACTAGTCGCGACAGAGCAGATAAACTTAGTTCTTTAATTTTGTCATCAATGAGCTTGCGATGTTTCTTGTGTCATTGTCGTACTTGTCAAAAATTTAGTATAATGCATCGTAAATTTTTCCCATATTAAAACGAAGTATATTTTTAATGAGTCAATTCTACTCTCCCATCGCGTATTTGAAAGCGGTTTTAATGTAAAGGATGGTATCTCATTCATTATGGCATTCCACCGTAATGTTGATGCGAAAAAAAACATAAATTTCTTGAACAATTGAAAAAAAATTGTTATTTGCAACGAGCATTTAGCAGCATCATTTAGCACTAAATTAAGGCTGTGAGCCGCACAAGGAACATAAAACGCACGAGGATTCATGTCTAAAATTTTTTTTTAAGGCCAATATTTTTGCCTCTCATACTTGCCCCATTATCATACCCTTGGCCTCGTAAATCATCAAAATCAATATTCATTAATTTCAAAAATTCTAATAAATAATTAGATAATCCTTGTGCTAGAAAAAACCTAGAAAATTCTCTCTAACTTCGGCAAGCTTTGTTGACGAATTGAGGCAAACGAACCTAACAACAATAGTAAGTTGTTCCTTGTGTGAAATTCGACATTCAATATTGGTCAAAATTACGAGTCACCTTTTTGAAATTATTTTTGGAATATTCTAAATTAGTCCAAGTAATGAAGCTTAATATAGGATAAAACCTCGCAATTTTTACAGAATGGATTGATTTTCTTGAAAATTTGAGAATAATTAGTGGAAAATCCAAAAATCAAAATCTATATGATGCCGAAAGGCGCTTTTACTATGGGGCTGGTTGCCACCCCATCTCGCGGGTGGAAACTTTATATTATATTTTGACCGCAAAAGTGGACAAAAACATTCATTATAAGCAAAAAATGTTATATACATTTTTTTGATTAAATTAATAGTTTTCGATTTATTCGCTATGGAAAGTGTTAGTTTTATATCAAAAAAATCAATACTTTTCGATATAGGCTCACTTACGATTCACTTAATTTTTGCCGTAGAAAAAAAATTTTAAACCAGCTTTTTGGAAATTACATAACCTACAATTTCATATTTAAACATTTTTTCGTATCTCTGATGCTAATCTTTCTATTCTGAAGAAAATGGCATTTTTTACCAAACTACAAAAATTCGATATTTGCTTTTAACTCCAGTTTTTTAAAAACTAATCATTCTAAGCCAATCAAACTTCTAGAATCTATTAATAATATATAAACAAAGAAGAATAAATAAGGCAAATAACTAAAAACACCGCTAGATGACATTATTATGCTTCGAATTGGAATTCTCCTTTTTTTTTTCAAAAAAATACATTGATTTTTTAACCGTAACTTTTTTATTTTTTAACTTAAAAAGTTTGGTAATAAAGAATTTTGTAGGTTTTTGCAAGATCTTTAAGACTATTGATATTACATCTTTTTAAAATCCGCAGTCACAAAAACAGGTGACTTTGAAAGGGTTGGTAAAGGTGGTTTTTGCATGTTATTACAAGTTTTAATTGTCAATACCTCACTTAATTTTTGCCATAAATAAAATTTTTGCAAATCAGATTCTTGGGAATTTAATAATCTACAATTTTTAATTTAAACATTTTTTTGTATCTCTGATTCTAATCTTTCTATTCTGAAGAAAAGGCCATTTTTTTCCAAACTACAAAAATTCGTTATTCGCTTTTGACTCAATTTTTTTTAAAAACTAATCATTCTAAGCCGGTCAAACTTCTAGAGCCTATTAATAATACATAAATAAAGAACACCAAATAACGTCAAATACAAATTATAATTAGGGTGGTGATTAGGGAGTTGCTTCCGATCACTTTTTCAATGAAAAAAATAGGGACTGACATTCTTTTCATTATAAGTCACTTAATTTTTGAGCTAGAGACCTTTGTTTTATTTTTACGGATAGATATTTTTAAATACTTTAAATTAGTTTAAACAAGGTATCCTCGAAACATGCATAGTTTTCCCGTCTTTTGACTTTGAAACTACAATATTTGGCATTTGACGAAGAAGAGCTAACATATAATAAAGTATAACTCGATTACTATTGGCCTCAAAGAAAATTAAGAAGAACGATTTTGTTTATTTTTTCAAAAGGCACATTTTTGTTAAGTAAAGTTGTTTTGATAAAACGAAAGCTTTTGGAGTTATTAGCAGAACAATAATTAAAAAACATTGATTTTTTCGATATAATACTAATACTTTCGATAGCGAATAAATCAAGAACTATTAATTTTATCAAAAAATGTATAGAACTTTTTTGGTTAGAATGAATGTTTTTACCAACTTTTGCGGTCAAAATATAATAAAAAATTTCCACCCCCGAAATGGGGTGGTAACCACCCCCATGATAAAAGCGCCTTTCGGCATCATATAGATTTTGATCCTTGGACTATCCACTAGTTATTCTCAAATTTTCAAGCAAATCGATCCATTCTGTAAAAATTGCGAGGTGAAAAGCTTCGGTTCCTGGACTAAATGGGTTTCATATTTCATTTGCATATCGTAGGTGTAGCCTTTGTAAAAAATACCAAAAGCGCACTTGTATATTTTTGTTATTTGTAGTTTTTTTTAAAGAATTTTAAAAATTTTTAAAGGACAAAAAGCGTAAGTTTGAGCCTAGCAAATGTTCGGCTTGCGCCCCTTGGACTTGGCGCCCGGGTGCCTCGCACCTCTTGCACCCCGGGTTGAGACGGCCCTGCTTGTGTTTATGGTACCTGTCCCATAAACACAATTGCATATTCCTGTTACCTTTTTTGACAACAATTGTAAAAAAAAATACATAACACAATATAAAGTCTGTAAAAGCTATTATATTTTTAACAGTGTATTTTAGACGTCGCTATACCTGTTGGATGTCTTAACATTTACACTGGAAATGTAAAGTAATTAAACATAAAGATTTACTACCAACAGAACCTATGAATATTTTTGCTGTTGTAGACCGATTAATCCGTGACAAGACATGAATAACTACCTTAAAATTATCTTTTCATATTTTACCGTTAAACTAATAAACGGAAGTGCATCGTCGAATACAAAAACATTAATAACACTGAAAGGATTGTTACAAAATAATTAATTGCTATGAATTTGAATTTACTATAAAATAGTTTTTAAATATAATTGTTTTGAGGTACCTACGGTGGTCCGATAAGTTCTTAGCCCCTCCGCCCGATGGCGCCACTGTCGCAAGAGAAATCTACCATCGTGTAATACATTCTTATACAGGGTGAGTCATGAGGAACTGTACATACTCCTACCTCGTATAGAGGCTCCTATGGGGAATAAGAAATGACCATTAAAAAGTGTCTGCTCCCATTGTTTAATAATATACAGGGCGAGTTTCGCATTTTGACAGAAACTTGTATTCGTCATAATTTTTGAACGGTCAGATCGATGTGTCTCTTATTTTGGCCAATCGTTACACTATTATCACCTAATCAACTAATTTATTCAAACTAGAAAAAAATCAGGTCCGGCTTTAAAAAAATTAGTTCGTTTGGGTCTTAGAAAAAATTTCACCCTGTATACGCTTTTTGAAAACTCTAATATGAATTTTACAAATTAGACAAATAGGCAATTAAAATGGCATATTTATTTTTTCCGCACACGATTACTTAATTTTTTATAAAAAAATCAAATTTCACTAAGAATTAAAAGTTTGGTAAAGTCAACCACGTATTTAAAAAAAAATTTTATTAAAAAAATAATTTTTTTTGCACAAATAAGTAATTTATGTTACCATCCAATCAACTGATTTATTCAAACTAGAGAAAAATCAGGTCCGGATTTAAAAAATTAGTTCGTTTTGGTCTTAGAAAAAATTTCACCCTGTATACGCTTTTTGAAAACTCTAATATGCATTTTACAAATAAGACAAATAGGCAATTAAAATGGCATATTTATTTTTTCCCCACACGATTACTTAATTTTTTATTAAAAAATCAAATTTGTCAAAATCGGAATTTTAACCTAAAATTGAAAAAAAAAAAAGATGAACTCACAGATTACCTCGCTACAACTCTGTTCCATTTTAATATTTTTTTTTCTGAAATTTTTACAGCACATACCTCTTACCATTGTGAAGACTATGAAAATTGTTGTAGACTTTCAGTCTTCTTCTTGTAAAAGTTGCAAACTTGTAAATCGCAAAAATTGGGTGGAAAAATTTAAAATTTATCAATGTGATCACGTCTATGTTAAACTATAGAGTCTAAAAGAAGTGTTATGGGAAGTTTTAGATGTAGACGTGTTATAGAAAAAAAAAAAAAAATGGTAAAACTTTTAATTTTAAGAAAAACGTTGTTTTTGTAAATTAATTTTTGTAAAAAAAGTTAATTTTTTTAAATCTATGCAAAAACTTTGCCAAACTTTTTATGCATAGTCAAATTTGATTTTTTAATAAAAAAATAAGTAATCGTGTGGGGAAAAAATAAATATGCCATTTTAATTGCCTATTTGCCTTATTTGTAAAATTCATATTAGAGTTTTCAAAAAACGTATACAAGGTGAAATTTTTCCTAAGACCCAAACAAACTAATTTTTAAATCCGGGCATGATTTTTTTCTAGTTTGAATAAATCAGTTGATTGGGTGATAACATAAATTAAATATTTGTTCAAAAAAAATTCATTTTTGTAATAAAAGTTATTTTTATTTTAATCTATGGTTCACTTTACCAAACTTTTAATTATTCATAGTCAAATTTCATTTTTTTATATAAAAAATTAAGTAATCGTGTAGGGAAAAAAATAAATATGCCATTTTAATTGCCTATCTGTCTAATTTGTAAAAATCATATTAGAGTTTTCAAAAAGCGTATACAGGGTGAAATTTTTTCTAAGACTTATTTTTTAAATCCGGGCCTGATTTTTTTTTGTTTGAATAAATCAGTTGATTGGTGGTAACATAAATTAAATATTTGTTCAAAAAAAAATTAATTTTGGTAATAAAAGTTAATTTTGTTAAATCTATGGTTCATTTTACCAAACTTTTAATTCATAATCAAATTTAATGTTTTTATAAAAAATTAAGCAATCGTGTGCGGAAAAAAATAAATATGTTATTTTAATTGTCTACTTGTCTAATTTGTAAAATTCATATTAGAGTTTTCAAAAAGCTTATACAGGGTGAAATTTTTTCTAAGACCAAAACGAACTAATTTTTTTAAAGCCGGACCTGATTTTTTTCTAGTTTGAATAAATCAGTTGATTATGTGGCAATAGTGTAACGATTGACCAAAATAAGAGACACATCGATCGGACCGTTCAAAAATTATGACGAATAAAATTTTCTGTCAAAATGCGAAACTCGCCCTGTATATTATTAAACAATGGGAGCAGACACTTTTTAATGGTCATTTGTTATTCCCCATAGGGGCCTCTATACGAGGTAGGAGTATGTACAGTTCCTCATGACTCACCCTGTATACGCCCTATTACTATGTCAAAATATCAGTCAAATCGGACTCGTAGTTTTGTTTTGACCGAGTGTGTAATCGGGCGTGTTTGGGGATTTTAGAAAAATGAAAATAAGAGCAATAACAGTCGGTGATTCGACTCTTGCTCTTAGAAGGGAAATCCCGCAGCGAAATCGAAAAGCGCTTGAATGCTGCGAACGGTGACTCTTCTCCTTCGATGGAAACCGTCAAAAATTGGTTTAGGGAGTTTTAACGTGGTGACACGTCGGTTTTTGATAAGTCACTCCCAGGTGCCTCGAAAACGGCTACCACTGAGGATAATGTGAAATAAATCCACGATCTCGTATTGGTAGACCGCCGACTGAAGCTGCGCTAGATAGCTAAGACAGTAGGCATCTCAAAAGATCTCGTTGGTCACATTCTGCATGAAATTTTGGACATAAAAAGCCGTCAGCGCGATGGTTGCCGCATTTTATAACTTCGAACAATAAACGAAACCATAAGACCACTTCAGAGCAGTTAGCTCAGTCGGGATAACCTTTGACCTTGCGTTACGAGCTGCCCCAAATTTTATTTTTCTAATCGTTAGGAGGGGTCAATAGTAGTATAAATTTAAAATCTCGACTGAATTTGACGGTTGCGTTAGCCGCCATCTTGATTTTAAACGAGAACCGTTTATGCTCAATATCTTCGCCATTTTCAACTTTTCGACAAAAAGTGTTGAAAATGCGATTTTCTATAATTTCGTTTATTATAATTTTTTTCGTGCGGTCGTTATTTTCCGAGTTATGGAGAATAAATAGAATAGAAATATGCTTTATTGCCACGGAAAATTTTTACAATTTTATGGACAAAGCTTACATACAGTCAAAAGAAAAACATAATATAAATAACAAATAACACTACAATTTACTAAAATTAGATAAATCGTCAACAATGTACAGTATAAGATATAAAAGCCAAGACAAAAACAATTTATTGCAAAACATATATAAATTGCAAATTGAACATACAACAAATAAAATAAAATAGGTACCACATAAGGAACTGACAAGTTTATGCTACTGCGCATGGAACCCAATTTTCTTAGTTATTCATTAAGAAATTCTTCTATTGAATAATATGGTCTTTTGGATAGATAGGCTTTTGTCATTTTTCGGAACTTAGGGAAAGATGTTGCAGATTTAAGTTGTAACGGAAGATGATTGTACAGTTTCTTTGCGGAATATAATATAGATCTTTACTAACTCAGTGGATGGAATCGGTAAATAAATATCAAAGATTGAATTTCTGGTGGAGTAAAGATGATTGGGCCTTGATGGAAAGACATGAAGGTGTTTACGAATTAAACAAACCGTTTCTAGAATATATAAAGATGGAAGTGTTAAAATTTCGTGATCTCTGAAGTAACTTCTGCAATGTATAGATCTTCTGAGGCCAAACAAATATCTTATTGCTCTTTTAGTGTCAGTTAGAGCGTTAGAGCAAATAGTGTCAGTTAGAGCATAAGTATTGATTTATTGAATTATCTCGTTTATTATTAGTTTTACAACAAATTTAAATCTATACAAAAATAAAGAGAATTAAATTTTGTACAATTTTGATCTCCTTCATTTTTTGATAAAATCAATATTTAAGGTAGTACGTATGCGGTAAAGGCGCGAGCGTAAGACCTGATTGATTTTATAGCAATTGTTTTTGTTCAATTTTCAACTTGTCGACAAGTGCAAGGACTGAAATTGTTGCAATTACGATTTACTACAATTTTTCGAGAGAACCAGTGGCGGCTCTATGAGGGGGGGGGGGGGGAATGGAAAAATTCTCCCAACAGGGTTCAAAATTAAAAGAAATGAAATATTAAAATATGTTAGCTGACATGAAACACAGACAAATTCAATCAATAAAACCCGCTAGTTAATAAAATTAAGTGAACTTAATGCATATAAGTAATTTTTTATGTCTTTTATGTACTTAGTTTGGTTGGTGTTTCATTGGAAGTTTCAAAAATTGTATAAAATATAATTCTCTTTATTTTTGTTTATGTACAATTATGTCGTAAAGTGAGTAATAAATGAGACAATTCAATAATTATGCTTCCCCTCCGCTTCCGCTATTTTCCCCCTTAACTCGGAGAATATTATTCGCATGAAAAATTTGTTGCAAAGAAATCGTAGGGAATTGCGTTTCCAACAATTTTAGTCCCTACCGTTTTTGTTGAAAAGTTGAAAATAGCGGAGATATTAAGCAACAACGGTTCTCCTTTAAAATCAATATGGTGGCTAATGCAACCGCGGAATTCAGTCGAGATTTTAAATTGAACACTATTATTGATCTCCCCTAAAAGACAGAATTTTTAAATTTGGGGCAGCTCGGAAACAAGATTAAATTCAGTAATTATGCTCCCCCCACCATTTTTTATTATTTTCCCACTTAACTCGGAAAATATCAACTGCATGAAAAAAATTTTTAAAAAGAAATTGTAGGAAATCATATTTGGAACAATTTTAGTTGAAAATAGCGTAGATATTGAACAAAAACAATTGCTACAAAATCAATCAGGTTTTTTCGCTCGCGCTATTATCTCATACGTACTACCTTAAATATTAATTTTAGCAAAAAAATAATGTGTGTGTACTTTGTACGCACGTAAGAAGTTATACTTCTATTATATAATTTCAACGAAATAAATATACTTATCAGTTACAATACCAAAAGTTAACAATAATTACCAAAAATTAACCAAAACTTAACAATACCAAAAATAAGAAGTCCCACCGAAGTCCAACGAATATTAATAAAAACAGTAAAAGCACTCTACAAGAATAACAAAATAGCTATTAAAACAGGCAATAGAATATGCAGTCCATTAAGGGCCGGTTTTTCAGTGCTGGGTTAACCCAGATTTTTCGGTCACCGAAATGTTTATGGTTAATCAGTTTTTCAATACTAGGTTATCGCTTAAACACATTTAAGTTGACCAAGATTTTAACCGATACTCGCTATCATAGGTGGTTTAACTCCGAATTTTCCGACAGACGTTTATCTATATTTGCTGACAGAAGAGGTTAGTTAAATTATGACATTTTGTGTTATCGCGGGAAATATTGTATTATGTATTATTATATTCTTGATTATATCTTCATCATCAGCTGAAGAATCGGAACTTGAATGCGTTAATCATTTTTGTAATGTTATGTTATTTGTTATTTATAAAATAGGTTATGAAATTCTATTTTGTTTATTTTTCTGTCAAAAATCTATAGAATTGCACAGCTTGGTTTAAAGCACTGAAAAACGATATAAGGGTTAAACTATTGGTTAAAATTTAAACTAGGTTAGCTAACCAAAATTTTAACCACTCACTGAAAAACCGGGCCTAAAGACGACAAATGAACCGATACAGGGCTGCACCACATCTCCTACCCTGTTCAAAATATTCCTGGAAAAAACCCTGAAACTATGGAAAAAAATGTGAAGGTATGGGCATACCAGTAAGAAACGAATACCTATATATCCTAAGTTTTGCTGACGACCAAATAATGATTGACAAGTCGCACAAGATGAAGATGACCTTACCTTTATGATGAGAAAACTGGAATAGGAATATACAAAGAATGGAATGGAAATAAACCTAAAGAAAACTGAATACCTAACAACGGAGAATACAGAAATAAAACAACTGGAAATTGACGAAGATAAACAAATGAAAAGAACAGACATGTACAAGTATTTAGGTTTCAACTATATTCAATGGGAAATAAGCCACAATGTTATCAAAAAAATGATTTTATTAACGTTTTTTTTCCTGGTTTTCCCTCGTGATTTACTATGGAATCTCTAACGCGAGATTTTACTGTCATCGGTGCATTTGGTTGTCTTTTTAAAGACAGATCACATGCTACGATTTTTTTGTGACGGACATTCTTGAGTTGGAATTGATTTCATGTAATCGAATGAACTATCTTCTAGTAAAGTCGTCCCAGGAACGCAACTCATAAATATTAGCGATATCATTTTAAAGTCTTCTACTGTAAAATGTATAATATACGTCTGAATTGCCAATATAAATGAGTCAGATTAAATAAATTATTAGAAGAATTTTTTTACTTAGCAACAACATTTTTGTTTATTTTAGTAGTATTTTGTATTTTGACAACGAAACCCGATTTGGGCTTCGAAACGTTAATAAAATCATTTTTTTGGTAAAATTGTGGCTTATTTCCCATTGAAAATAGTTGATTATAAAAATTCCACAAGGAAATAGCTTCAGAACAATATTTAGGTTTCATAATATCAAACAAAGGAACAACTGAAGAAGGCATGAAAAACAGACTACGACAAACGTCGATTATAATTTCAGTTATTTTTTGAATAAGCTTGGCTGTATCTTCAGTAAAGCATTTCCTTTAATCACAATTAAGCCAAAACATCGCAAACCCTGAACTACCAAAAGTGTTCGCATATCAGCCAAGCGTTCACTATCACTACTGTACATCAAGAAATTTACTACCAACGTCTCTGTTACTGAATATATCACCAAGTACAGGGCAACCTATTTAAAAATTATAAAATCAGCTAAAAAATTGTACTATCAAAATCGTCTCAGAAGCTCTAAAAGTGTTGCAAAAGAAACTTGGTCCATAATAAACGATCTTCGAAATAAAACTCACCCAGCTCAAACATATTCCCTTCCAGACCCAGAAAATCTAAATGAATACTTTGTTAATGTGAGTAAAAATATAACATCAACTATTGAATCACAAGAAGATCCCATTTCCTATCTCCCTAATTCAAGAAAGGTTTCGAATTCATTCTTTATAAGACCGGCTGATAAATATGAACTGATCCAAACAATCAATAGTATCAAAAGCAAATCTTCCTGTAGTACCAATTGACTATCCATAAAAATTTTCTCAAATCTCCCAGACAATGTGTTGGGAGTCCTCATCTCTCTAATTAATGATTCTTTTGAGAAAGGTAAATTTCCAGAGTGCCTTAAGACGGCCATCGTTATTCCTCTTCATAAGGGTGGTGAAAAATCTAATGTCTGCAATTATAGACCTATTGCATTACTACCCGTACTCTCCAAAATTATTGAGAGACTCATAAAAGCCCGACTTATGTCCTTTTTCGTTGATAACAACATTTTATCACAAAATCAGTTTGACTTTTTAAATAATAAATGTACCACCGATGCCATGTTTTCTGTACTACATGAGGTTTATCAAGCATTAAACAATAATCTGCACACTGCCACTGTTTTTGTGATTATGCCAAAGCTTTTGATTGTGTAAATCACGACATTTTGATAAAAAAAACTAGATTTCCATGGAATTCGAGGTATTTCTTTGAACTGGTTTCAATCTTACTTGGATAATAGGAAACAACTGGTTAGAGCAAATGATACAGACTCTAGTCTCAAAAATGTTGTATGTGGGGTACCACAAGGTTCAGTATTGGGTCCTCTACTTTTCCTTATCTTTATTAATGACATCACTAGTTTAAAAATCAATGGAAAAGTTTTTCTTTTTGCTGACGATACCAGTATCACTTGGAGCAACTCAAATATCGCAACTATTCATGCTACTATAACTTCTGATCTACTCACTATAAAATCCTGATCCGATTCTAATTTACTCTCTTTTAACGTAGATAAACAGTAGCATTATCCTATAAAGGAACTCGTCAACCCTTACCTCTTCATAACAGCCAGATCAGTATCGTTGATTCTGTAAAGTTTCTTGGTATTTTTTTTAGATAGCAACCTTAAATGGTCTCTTCATATCGATGTGTTAAGCAAGAAACTATCCTCAGCTTGCTTTGCAATAATAGACCAGGGCGCATCTGTAAAAATATTAGTACATTTGGACGTTGAGAGGTGACTCAAATTTTTTTGCAGAAATTGCTTGAAAATAACTCAAATAATAATATTTGAGTTATCCTCCCTCTCAAAAAGGTCCGGAACATTGTTTAAATAATCAAAATGTCAAAAAATTAAGGAAAAATTCGATTTTTTTCTTGGTTTTTTGATTATAACTTTAAAAGTATTAATTTCCGAGAAAAGTTGTACTGACATAAAAGTTGCGTAATTCAATTTAATACAATATATAATTGGTTAAAAATTTAAGAAATAGTCACCCTTGTTGCAAAATAGCAATAATTGTGAAAAAAACATACAAAAACAAGTATTCGCATTTTACGTATTTCAACCATTTATGCTACGCTTAGGACCTTCATATTTCACCCTGAAAAATTCTATGATACATTAAAACAATACTGTAAATTTCATTAAGATCGGTTCAATAGATTTTGCAAAATAAATTTTGCAATCCAGCTTTCGTAAAAAAAATTCATTTTTTCAAAATGTTACAGGACTGAAAATAAAGCAGATAGTAAGTTGAAATTTTTTTTGCATATAGAAGTGTACTGTACCTTTCATTTGCAATTTTGTAAAATTAAAATCGCTTAACACCACGGCGTCAGGAATTTTTTTAAATAAACAATAATTATTGGTGCTACGCGCAGGACAGCGGATAGGTTGCTCTGATTGGGCATTCCAATGACCTTTGATAATGATTGATACATTTTAATTTTTATGACATTTCGATATAAATAAATAAATTTGTTTATTGCAAAATAAAAACACATACTCTATCCTTTGAAATAACACTTTTATTAGCAAAAACTTTTTTTGTTCATATAATTTAACTTAAACAATAAAAGTTTATTATTTTTAAACATATGCAATTGTTTAAACAATATTTCACAAACAATAATAAAATTAGTTTGATTTTTATGGAATTAAAAAATTAAAATACAACAAAATATAGAGTAAGAAAATAATATATTAGATAAAGATTGGAAGAAATTTTGGTGGAAATCAACCTGTGTGAATCGAACACCGCTGTCCTGCGCGTAGCACCAAAAATTATTGTTTATTTCAAAAATTTTCTGACGCCGTGTTAATTAATCGAATATAATTTTGAAAATTGTAAATGAAAGGTACAGTACACTTCTATAAGCAAAAAAAAATTAACTTGCTATCTGCTTTATTTTCAGTCCTGTAACATTTTGAAAAAATGAATTTTTTTTGCGAAAGCTGTATTGCAAAATTTATTTTGCAAAATCTATTGAACCGATCTTAATGAAATTTACAGTATTGTTTTACTGTATCATAGAGTTTTTCTGGTTGAAATATGAAGGTCCTAAGTGTAGCACAAATGGTTGAAAAACGTAAAATGCCAATACTTGTTTTTGTATGGTTTTTTCGCAATTATTGCTATTTTGCCACTAGGGTGACAATTTTTTAAATTTTTAACCAATTATATATTGTATTAAATTGAATTACGCAACTTTTATGTCAGTACAACTTTACTCGGAAATGAATACTTTTAAAGTTATAATCAAAAAACGAAGAAAAAAAATCGAATTTTTCCTTCAATTCTTGACATTTTGATTATTTAAACAATGTTCCGGACCTTTTTGAGAGGGAGGATAACTCAAATATTATTATTTGATTTATTTTCAAGCAATTTCTGCAAAAAAATTTGAGTCACCTCTCAACGTCCATGTCAAAACAGATCCGCCCTGCACTATAAGATCTGTTTCGAAGGAAATGAATTTAGCCTCTTCCAAAATAATATATTTTTCTTTGTTCGAGTCCCATCTTCCATATGGTCTTCCTTTTTGGTGTTCTGGTACAGCTACCCAATCTGATGTTATTTTTAACCCGGCACCTGCCACGTGGGGTGCTACTAGCACCCCATAACATATTTTTATCAAATATTTGGTATTTCAAGTTTGGTTACCGTGCTGTGCGTCATAGTAGCTTTCTATAATAGTACATAGCATAGATGTATTAGCGTTTGAAGTGGTTATTTAGCGTCATTCTGAACTCGTAGCTCTAAAGTCGAAATGGAGTGTCATCATCTGGCACTTTAAGTTTTAATTTTTTTTTGTATTTTTGATAAACAGGTCAAATTTACATTTTTTATTGAAATAACTGATTTAAATTATTAATATAGACTCTATACTCACTAAGTCTTAATTTTTTTAGATATTTTACTTCATTTCATTTATTATGGCTTGGTACTTGCTAATTTGCTTATAACACCTTTTTCATTTTATTTTTTAGCTTTTATAACATATTAGTGGCTAATAAGTTAATAAAACATGTTTTTTTATATTCTTGTGTTACTCAACACATTATTTTGTTTTTTAAACAAGTAGATCACAGAAAATTTTTAAGGGGTGCTGTGAGCACCCCACGTGGCAGTTGACGCCTTGCAAGGCCACGTGGCATTTGCCGGGTTAAACTACAAAAAAGAGCAATAAGATATCTGTCTGGCCTCAGAAGAACAACACATTGCAGAAGCTACTTCAAAGATCACAGGATTCTAACACTACCTTCTTTATATATTTTAGAAACTGTTTGCTTAATTCGTAAACATCTACATGTCTTTCCAGCAAGACCTAGACATGACTATTCCACCAGAAAATCTACCTTTGACATCTATTTACCGATCCCGTCCAGTGAGTTAGTAAAGAAATCTAGATTATATTCTGCAAAAAAACTATATAACCATCTCCCTATACAACTTAAATCTGCAATATCTTTCCCCAAGTTCCGTAAAAATGACAAAAGCATATTTATCTGAAAGACCATATTATTCAATAGCAGAGTTTCTTCAATAACTAAGAAATTACAGTATTCTTATGTATAAGTAGAATCTTAATATATATTTGATGGATTTGTCCAAATCCATCCTAAAACCAGTGTGGACTTATGGGATAGAATTATGGGGAACCGCCGCACATTCCAACATTGAAATCATACAAAGATTTCAGTCCAAAATATTGAGATCAATACTAGGAGTTCCATGGTTCATAACCAATGAAGCCATCCATCGGGACGCCGGACTACCATACGTCAAAGATGACATCAAAAAGTGCGCGAAAAAACATACAGAAAAACTTAAAGTGCATCCAAACGTGTTAGCAAAAAATTTAGTGAATAAACCGCGTACTGTTCGTAGGTTAAAACGAAAAGTTCCGTTAGAGTTAAGTGAACAATAGGTACTAAATTAATGTGCATAAGTTTATGTCAGAAATAGTCAGTGTTGTATGCTAAGTTTTAAAAAAGGGGTGCATCACTGGATGCCTCCCTACATGTCATTCCTAATTATTGTCAGTCCTATTACTTATTGTCTGTTATCTACTTAAACATTTAGGTTTAGATTGTATAGATAGATTGTAATAAATGTGGGGTTAAAAAAAAAATATATATATATATTTGAGTGTCATATGCAGCAGCTTGACTTATTAAATTTCTTAAGGTAGATTACGCAATTTGCAATTTTTTTTAATTTTGCAATAGATTGTTACTGATTTTTATTTCACTTTTTATGTTTTATTTATATTGACGATTTTTATAATTTTAGTAAATTGTATTTGTTATTGTTTTTATTTATGATTCTTGTAAGCTTTGTCTATAAAATTGTTAAATTTTTCATGATAATAAAGCATATTTCTATTCTATTCTAAGAGGCTGTATACGCAAATTGAACATCGGGAAGAACATCAGTATAAAAACAAAAAGAGGAATATATAACACTATGACAAGAAGTATCCTGACAGGTATGAACATTGGATAATAAAGAAGAAAACCAAACACAAAATAAGAGCAATAAATTCCTAAAGAGAAGCTGCAGAGTAACAAGAAGAGATAGAATAAATGACATGGAGATTAAGAAAATAATGGGAATGAACTCTGATATTATAGACTATATAGAACAGAGGAGATTAACTTGGTACGGGCATGTCAGAAGAGCAGACAAAAAACGTTAGATAAACAGAATAAAAAAGTGAAGCCAGATAGGAAAAAGGAAGATTGGTAAACCGCGTATATCTAGTGATGAGCAAAACAAGAACAAGACCAAGACCAGGCTAGTCTTGGTCTTGATATTGTTCTTGCAAGCTTGGTCTTGGTCTTGGTCTTGCAGCTAAAAGGCAGTCTTGGTCTTGGTCTTGGTCTTGCACTAGCCGGTCTTGTTCTTGGTCTTGGTCTTGCTGCAGGAGTCTTGCTGGTCTTGCTTTTTTGGTAGTAATAATTTGAACCAAACAATTTCGAATAAAATGTACATTGAAATAAATAAAGATGTGAAGAATGAAACTATATTTTTTGCTTTAAAATTTTAACAGAATGTAGAATGTAGTTTCAAACATATACCAATTTTAACATTTTACATTCACCTAATGACCTAATTATTTCTCTCTATATAAAGAGATTAGAGTATATTTTTATAATGGTAATGTTTATCAGTAGGAAAAACCTGCAATTACAACCCTTGTTGCAATTGCCGGCCTTCGGTTGTGTCACGTTGTCTTTTGCATGCTGGTGATACCTGCCGCCTGCCTTCAGACCACGTCTTGAGTCTGGATTACTGTTTATTGCCCCTGTATTTTAATAAAATGTTAAAGAAAAAGAGCTTCTTAAAGGTGCCACAAATGGTCGGGGACCTTCAATTCACGGATTTTACGAAAAGGGTTAAACGGTTTATAGTTGTTAACAGATAATGATCTGCTCCTTTCACTCGAACACTGTAGTATTTATCCTACGAGGGTCAAATTTAAGAACATAAATTAAATTTTTTTAAGAGAACACAAAAATCAAATATTTTTTACTCTATTTAGTCATTATTTAATATAATTAACTTTTTTTGTAAACTAAAACATACTTTTTAGTAAATACTTACATATTTACCATACCTATGCTCTCGTAACACGAGTTATTCGCACTTTTTATTTTCACATATCTTTGGATTGAATACCCATTATGACATTTAAAAAGTTGAAAATATTCGGATGTGGGTAGTAATACAGTGGCCAGTACTACAAATAGTAGTGCGGCAAATACTATTTGTAGTAGTGGCCCTTTCTGGGGAAAACCTAGATTCTTCCAAATAGTTTTCAACTATGAAATCAGTAAAATTCTTTACGCGTTTGTCATCCGGGATTTTCACAAATAATTCAACTTCCAACTTTCGTTGATTGTAAAAAATTAATCCAAAAAATAATTTTAAAAATTTCCCAGTATCGGAATTTTTGTCATTATATTCAGAAACTGAACCTAAGCTTTGGATTTTGCGATACCAAGCTTGACACATTACAATCGACAACCAGTTATTTTTTATTCAGGCCACAATGCTTTCATAGCATTGTGAATCCCTTTTCAAAATCTATTATTATGTTTTTTGTATTAATTTTAAATTTAACGACCTACATTTTTCCTCGATTATGCGAAAAGAATTGAAATAAGTGTCAGTATTTTTATTAGACAAAAAACGAAATCTACTGGTATGGTATGTTAAACAGTAAATGGTTAAGTTCAATTAGTTACCACTATAAACAGCCCGGATTAACCGATAATAGTATAAAAGGCCCGGTTTCAGGTAAAACTTATTTTAGGCTTTATTATGGGAGTACCGTCTAGTCAGTGTTAATTGCAAAAGACCAACTCTGTCTACCTCGGTGGCTTATCGCTCCGGGTGGGTCTTAACAATGGGCCAGGTCAGATAAATTTAATAATATTTACGACCGCACTAATTGAATTCAAACCATTTACTGTTGAACAAACCATACATAAAAACCGTTTTTAATTGCATTTTTTCTAATGGATTATCCTATCTATAATTACATTTTTTTGTCTTAAAAGTAATTCCAATTGTCCTTGAACTGTCGCCGTTTGAAAACTTGCCTTCTGGACACTTTGAAGGTTGAGAAAATGCAAACCGTTTGACTTAATCAAAACGACTAAAAATATAACCAAAATATTATGTATTTTAAAAATTCGATATTGTTTAAGGTTTCTTACAATGTCAGTATATATTATTGAACTAAAAAAATAAAGTTAAATAATAAAAACCAATTTTTCTCAAAAAAGTGCAAGAGTCTTGCAGGTTGGTCTTGGTCTTGCGTGGTCTTGCAAGGTTCGGTCTTGGTCTTGGTCTTGTTCTTGCAAGCTTGGTCTTGGTCTTGGTCTTGCAACCAAAAGGCGGTCTTGGTCTTGCTGCAAGACCAAGACCAAGACCGCAAGACCATGACCAGTCTCACTCATCACTACGTATATCTTTCGAGATGAAGTGAACGAAGCAATGCAAAGAAGAAATCTGCAGGTAGGGGACTGGCAAAACAGAAAGAACTGGAGAAAACGATTGAGTGAAGAAATGCTGTGAAAATTGTTAAAATCATTAGTATATATAGAAATAATTTACACTTATTTTGATATACTGACATAATAGATTAACGATAAAAATTGTTTTCTTAAATAAACTTTTAAACATCAGCTACTTAACTTTATAACAGGTTAATAAAAATGTATGAGTCCTTAGGGATTATTCTCATTTAACAAATACACTTCAAACACTTCAAAGTCAACGTCGTATATCTTTAGACTTTAGCTCGGTTACAAGAGCAACGACATGAAAAATTTCAATAATAAATAACGAACATATTAGTATGCAACTTACATGCTTCCAGCTCTTTCAAAAAGTAAAAGAGAATAAGGGTTTGCATGTAGCAGGGTTGCGTCCTTCTACGAAATAATATATAAAGTTGATATCCACAATAATGACATAAACTAGCTTTTGCTTTAGGATGATTTAGATTTATAGAGATAAGAGGAAATGATTTGCTATGGAATTTAGAATTTTAAGGGATATGTAGTATAATATTCTACATATGCAAAAAGAAAATATCAGATATTTTATCGTAAAAATATCATAAGAGAGAAAATTTTGCCGGCAATATTTTCGACTGGTATGAAAGTTTGTTATGGTATGAAAGGCAACAAACTTGAATAAAACCAGAAGAAAATTTTGCCGGTAAATAATTTTCTCTCGAATGACTAGACTATTCGACAAGACTATTTCACGAGACAATAATCAATGAACCATATCAACGAAACATAAACTTTATTTATTTGCTAACAATATTAAATGTACAATTATTATAAGCTATAGTATTTTGCCCATTCTTTTCTACCAAAGCATGAATTTGTGTATTATTGACCTGTAGCATTTGGGAACTCGAAGGTCCAGCTTCATTTGTTGTTCTGAGATTTTCGATCAACTTCTGGTGCTGACTGGAATCCAGCTGCAGATATGGTTTTAGAGAGCTTGCATTTGAGTTACCCGTTAATTTAATTAACTGCTGTTCAGAAACATCTTGCTTGAACAAGGCTGACATAGCTGAATATCGATGAGAATGGTTTGTTATTTTATGTTTTTTGTGTGTATTCCAATTTTTTCAGCTGACATTTTTGTCCACTCGGATACGGTGTTGATTCCAAGTGGACAGTTTTTGAACCAAGATCTATCCTTTCAATTGGGGTAAACGGCAAGAAACAGTCTATCTGATAAAATCTTTGGTCCCCTTTTTTTAATTAATTTCAAAAATAATCCAACTGGGCATAAATTTTCGTTTGATGAATTTCTTACCAGCCATTTGTTGCTTGCCAAACTTTTCGAACCGCCTTGATTTGTTTTGGAAAAATGCTGTTGTATTCAATTCGGCCCGTAAATTCTCTCATAAGATCAAATTCCTTCTGGAAAAAGTGAATCTTTTAGTTTACGGTCTCATTGCCTCTAGAAGCAAGTTCAAATGAGCAAAGTTGAAAATTTTTTTTTCTGCTCTATCAGGGTGCAGTTCTTCGGTGGATAATGCTTTTGAACTGAGTTTTCTTTTCTTTTTTGAACACTTTAAAGCTGCCTTCGCTTGGTATCTCTGGCCAATCTTGCACATTTGAAAGATATATCTGTGAAAGGGTTGATTTTTATGCCGTACTCCGTAACATATTTTTCTTGTACCATTTTTGCTGTACCGGGTGTCCCAATAAGAATGGCTCTCGACCATATCTCAGACACAGTTTATAGCAAAGCTTTGAAAAAAAAAATATTTTAACAAAAGTCGCCTCGGGAAAAGCCTGGAAATTATTTTTATAATTGTAGGTCCACCGCTAGCGGGCGTAATTGAATATCAAAAATTTAAAAATCAAAATTTTACAAAATTTACCTAATGAAAGGGCACTGGAAATCCAATCATCGTATTCTTTATAAAATTCTGCGCATATTTGATTTCACAAGTTTAACCCTACCTTTGCAAATAAGAGGTGGGGGTGAGTGGGAACCTTCTTATGAAAAAATGGCTATAAGTCCGGTTCTGCTAAATAGAATTTTGCATACTTGGTCGTGTTGAAAACAGATCTTTTTCGTAAATGTAAATGTCTTATTTTCGAAATAGCCTAATAACTAATATGCAAGCTAGGGGGCGTTATTTTATTATTTTCAGAAATCTAGTTTTCTTTGGAAAATATTAAATACAAGTATGCATGTTTAATCCTGTAATACAAAATTAAACCAAATTAGCAACATAATACCGAAAACCGCATGTCGATACCTTTTTTCTATCTCGAGATATCTTAAGAAACGTGTAAATTTTAAACAACTGTTAATGTCACCGGTAAACGAAGTTAAGGAAAAGTAGTGTGTAGTGTGTTATGGAAAAACAAATAAACATTTTCCAGATGTAAACGTATATAATTAATTAAAACAACAATAAGACAAACAACACTATAAAATATAACAAAAAATAAAAGCAACACTTAAATGTTCTAATTGTTGCCCATCATTTTCGATGCAAGCATTTACTCTTTCAAGAGTAGATTGAACAGCAGTCTCAATTTCTGCTTTCGCAATGCTTTGAATGGCGTTTCGTATTCTCTAGATTCTAGATAATGTTTTCTCGCGTAGTGGGCCTAACGGCAAAAACAAGGTCTATAATCAGTCCCCATAAATAAAAGTCTAAAACAGTTAAATGTGTTGCTATTCAATCTACTCTTGAAAGAGTAAATGCTTGCATCGAAAATGATGGGCAACAATTTCAACATTTAGGCAGTCACTAAGACTAAGTAAGTAGTTGCTTTTATTTCTTTGTTATATTTTCTAGTGTTGTTTGTCTTATTGTTGTTTTATTTAATTATATACGTTTATATCTGGAAAATGTTTATTTGTTTTTTTTCCATAGCACACTACTTTTCCTTAACCTCGTTTTCCAGTGACAGTAACAGTTATGTTTAAAATTTACCCATTTCTTAAGATATCTCGAAATAGAAAAAAGGTATCAACATGCGGTTTTCGGTATTATGTTGCTAATTTGGTCTAATTTTTTAATAAAAGATTAAAAATGATTGAAATAAAGGATTAAAGAAAACTAGATTTCTGAAAATAATTTAATAACGCCTCCTAGCTTGCATATTACTTAATAGGCTATTTCGAAAATATGGCACTTACATTGACGAAAAAGAGCTGTTTTCAACAAGATCAAGTATGCAAAATTCGATTTAGCAGAACCGGACTTACAAAAGAAGTTTCCCACTCACCCCCACCTCTTATTTGCAAAGGTAGACTTAAACTTGTAAAATCAAATATACGCAGAATTTTATAAAGAATACTATGATTGGATTTCCAGTTCCCTTTCATTAGGTAAATTTTGTAAAATTTTGATTTTTAAATTTTTGATATTCAATTACGCCCTCTAGTGATGGACCTACAATTATGAAAATAAGTTCCAGGCTTTTCCCGAGGCAATTTTTGTTATAAATATTTTTTTCTCAAAGCTGTACTATAAACGGTTCCTGAGATATGACCGAGAGCCATTCTTTTTGGGACACCCGGTACTTAGTATTCCACATTGACTTTACAGACGACTCCTTATAGTCTTCGCCTTTGCCTTTTTTATGTTAAAGGCATAATCCTCGAGAATGTTTGCTAGTTTCTTTATGGTAGTACATCTTTCAAGCGTAAAATAGAGCTTCTGGACCTCTACGTGTTCAATGGGACATTTTCCGAAACCAATTTTTTTGATTTCTTCACCTGACTGGCATCCAAATCTTGAGTTTTCGTCTGGATTCGTTATATTTGTCCAAAATTGATTACGCCTCAATGATGTTTGTCAAACTGACAACAATAGAATTACCAGACACCTTCGTGACGGATCTGTCATAATTTTGTCGCTGAAAAATCACTGGCAGGAGTTTTGTCAGTACGAAACGTGGCGTTGTTATGACGTTTTATCAGTTAAAAATAGTCTAGTGAAATAGGCGTCATTAATTATTAACTATAGTTTTTTTTTAACCAAGAGGAGTAATTCAAATTTACCGCGCTGTAATGCTTGTTTGTAATTGGTCCAATGTGAGGCAAGTTTACTCCACTGTTATAAAATTTTGACACTAATGACATTTATCAAGTTTTGACACTTTTGGCATTTCATGGGTTAATTCAGTTATATCGGCGATTTTTTTTGTTTTCGGTGTTATTTCTTTAATTTTTAGATTTCTAGTCTTTTTTGATATAAAAAGCAGTTGTTTTTAGAACTCTTCAGCGATGTATTAATATAATATAATATTTATGGATTACCGCTGAGGGCCGACATGATTAACCAAAAAAGAAGATATATTTGGATATTTTTCTAGTGACTTTCTTGGGTGTGAATCTGTCATTTTAGTTTACTCCTCTTGGTTAAAAAATCAACTATAGCTTCCTAAATTCACTGCTGCCCGTATGCTCCCATCCATATTATTTCAATCGTATTCCTTATAGTCCAGAACAATTGTAATGTTTTTTTAAACAAATTCACAAAAACAATTTTTTCACTTTGGACAATTTTTTTATATCATTTGGGTCATTCGGAGCAAAAATGGTTTCTTGTGATTTTTCTCTAAAATTGATTGTTGTTGAGTTATACGCGGTTTAAAATTTAAAAAAATGCGAAAATGGCCATTTTCAATGCTTAATAACTCGGTTAAAAATTATTATTATGAAAATCACAAAGTCACCAAATTAAAGATTAAAGCCCCCCTACAAGATGCTGAAGAAATTTTTGCTATTATTTTATTACTAAGCTGTTATTTTTAATTGTTAACAATGAGCGCTAAGAGCGTATTGAGGCGGCCGTCAATGTGAGTGCGAGTGAGATGCCCCATTGGGGCCTGGGGAATGGTGCATTCCTTTCGCACTCACCATTGACGGTCGCCTAATACGCGCTTAGCGCTCATCCTTAATAATTAAAAATAACCGCTTAGTAATACCATAATGACACAAACTTCAGGATTTTGTAGGGGGGAATTTAAACTTTGATTTGGTTACTTCCTGACTTGTATGTATGTATATATTGGTTTTGGAACATCTTTCGACGTTGTCCGATGCCTAACTTCCACGCCCTTCTATCATCCCATTGGCCATCTCTAAGATCCCTTGTACTCATTGCTTTGGTTACCCATTCTTTCTGGGTTTTTTGGGTCTTTTGGGTCTTTCTCGTTTTTTGCAATTTGATGGTACCCACTGCATAATCTTTTTGGGCACTCTTGTGCCTTCCATTCTTTGAACATGACCATACCAAATCAACTGTTTCCTTTCGATATCTGTTGTTAAGTAGCCATCTATACCCATTTGTCATCTTACTTCCTCATTTCGAACTCTTTCCCTGCTGGATATACCTAAAGATCTTCTAAACACATCCATTTCTACAGCTTCTAATTGTTTTCTGTTGTTCTCGGTTATTCTCTAAGTTTCTGCTCCGTAAAGTAGGCTGCTTTTAATAAGTGTTTCATAGATATTGTATTTTCGCTGCATCCCTATTTCGGAGCTCCAAAGTATTCGATTTAGGCAGCCAATTGTTCTTCTAGCTTGTGTTACTCTTTTCTTTATTTCCTCATCATCTTTTCCCGTTCTATCGAAGATTACTCCCAGGTAGGTACGTGTATTCATTACAGGATGCGATTTCTTCATTAACCTCTAGTTCGATATTGGATAACTCAGCTCCTATGGATACGTATTTAGTTTTTTCAACATTAATTTCCAAGCCCCACTATTCATATTCCTCCTTTAATTTTCTTACCATATACTTCCTGACTTTCATAATAATTTTTAACCGAATTATTAAGCCTTGAAAATGGATATTTTCGCGTTTTTCAAATTTTAAATCGAGTATAACTCGATAAAAATCAATTTTAGAGAAAATCACAAGAGAAATTTTTTGCTCAGAATACCCCAAAGGATCTAAAAAAAATTGTTCGAAGTAAAAAAATTATTTATGTGAATTAAAAAAAAAATTTAAACAATTTTTCGACCACGGTATCGCTGACCTCTTTTTGAGTAAGTCTGTTCAAAAAAATCTAATCGGAATAATTTACCTAACGGGGACGACGATACAGCTTGGACTATTATATGCCTTCTTTTATTTATATTATTAATTTTAAACTTCTGTCTAGCTTGCCATTTTTTTCCGATGTTGTTTGGCTTTGACTAACGCTTCTATTGATTTCTTATCGCTAAAGCTCGGATTTTATTTAAAATGCGTTTTTTGCCTGTTTTGCATATTCTAGGTGTTTTTTTGCACATTTTATCTTTTTTCTCAACTTCCTTCTGTTTGTGTCTTTTTTTAAAAAGCGTCTGCCAGTGATATTATTTATACTAGTATGTATCACTAAATTTTTGGACTAAATCAATGAAGTCTGCATCACATGGAAAACTATTTTATTTTTAGTTTTATGAAAAAAAAGTTATTCTTTATAAAAGTTCTGAATTATCTATAACTTAGAATACAATCAATCATCAGATATTAAATTTGTCGGGTCATATAAGTATGCGGTTTGTCAAAAAATAAGAATTTTATGTAAGAATAACAATATCCCCAATTAATCTTGAAAAAAAAAATTATATCTGAAAGTGTCGTCTAGGTTTTGGGTCAGTCAGAACTTTTTTTTTAGGCCTTCCTAGGAACTAAAAATGAAAAAGTTTTCCATATTGTGCAACACTTAATTGGACACTATGGGTACATAACTTTTTTATTTTTAATTTTATGAAAAAAAGTTTTGAATGATCAAAAACCTACAGTATAATAATCAGATTTATTTTTATCGCCAACCGTCGCTAAAGTCATTCATTATTGTACTCATTTGCCCTCATTTGCGGCAGTAAAGTAACACTTTATTGTACTGAAAGAAGAATTTTACTTTACCTGCCGCGATTAATCGAGATTGAATGTAAGTGGTCGATGGCAGTAATCGATTATTTATTTGAGTTAACTTATAATTTATTTACTTTATATATATTAAAAATATTAAAAATACAAAATTTACGACATTGTTAATTAAATTTATGTCAAAAAGTGAAATTCTGTAGTATTTTGTGATTATATTACAAAATCGTAAAATTGTAATTATATTACATATAAAATAAATGAAAACTTGACCGATTTAGTATTTATTCAATATTGATAAATATCGATTAAAAATCGAAAGCGGCCTTCATGCAAAAGTCATCTATCATCACTGTCATGAAATTTTAATTACCTCTACAATTTAAAAAATTTTTAAATTTTAAATTGTAAGTAAGTGTTAAAACCAATATCAAATTAAAAAGGGGTAGTTCCCTGGGTTGGCTGTATACCATATAGTTAAACAAACTCTAACATGAAATAAAACCACTTCTATGTAATATGTATAATTAATAAAATTTAAAAAAATCCCAATTTAGTGAATAAAATATGTTCACTCAGAACGTTTTCGGACCTATCAGTCCATCATCAGTGAATTTAAAATATAATAAGTAATCCCACTATTAAAGTTGAAAAGATGGTTGAAATTTTGAAATTTAAAAAATTGTGGTTATGATTACTTACTCATATTATATAGTTGCTAACTAGTCCCAGAACCAAACAATGGTTGTAATTATAATTAAATCTACATTATAGTATTGTAAAATTGAAAAGGCTAAGCGCCGATGTTAAAAGATAACATCTGGGAACATGGTGAAACTCTAAACGAGAACCTTAACCAACCATCTTGGGCCAACGAGGTCTGCCAAGTGTCAAAAGTTTGTAAGGAACTACTTGTAGTGACAGTGACAGTAAAGGATAAAGGTAGTCGATTTTCAAAAGTTTTAACAAAAGGTCATGATCCAAAACAATGATATGATAAAGATTTTAAAATTTAAAATTACGAACGGGAGTTTTTTTATAAAATCAATTAGATATTGTCTGTACATCATAACGTCTTTTAGGGGAGTCAAGATAGAACGAAAATATGCATTATTTCGGAATAATTCAAACAAGCTTATATTTTTCTAAAACTTTTTTTGTTAGTTTATATACATGTTAAAGTAAAAGTTCTACTCACAGATTTTGCCGCTAATTGTTTATTAATTGTTTAAACAATAACAATTGTTTCGTATAAATAATTTTAAAAATATCGTTGAATTCATCATTTTTCTTTAGTCAAATATGTTTTTATTTTGTTTCTGAGTATGCTGAATCTGAATATGGCATTACAATTCGAAAATTCTTATACAGTAGCTCTTATACAGTATGTCTGCGTATCTAGGAACCATATGGGAAACTTTTTTTATTATCAATTCTACGAAAAAAGTTATTCTCCATAAAATGCTCAGGATAGCCTAAAATCTAAAACTCAACCATCAGATGTCAAATTTTATCAATTTTATACAGGGTATGTCAAAAATATGAATTTCGTTGAGGAGTAAAGTACCTTTATATTCTAGAATAATAAAAATTGTTATTATGAAAAGTTATTTGGAATTAAAAACTATGTTTAAATATACATACAATTATATTTATCTAATTAAGAAAACATTTTTTCAATTTTTTCTCAAATTACGCGATACCTATCATCATTTTATTACATTTATGATAACTATTTTATTATCAATTTTACGAAAAAATTATTCCACATAAAATGCTCTACCTGGTCCAAAATCTAAGATACAACCATCATATCAAACTTTTTCAATTTTATACGAGGTATGTTAAAAAATATGAATTTCGCTTAACAGTTAAGTGCCCTTATAGTGCATAATATTTCAATTAGAAGGACGTAATTGAACATTGGAACTTAGTTTTTAATTCCAAACAACTTTTCTAAACAAAAATTTTCAATATTGTGAAATATAAAGGTGCTTTACTCTTGAGTGAAATTCATATTTTTGACTTACCTCGTATAAAGTTAATAAAATTTGGTATATCATGACTGCATCTCAGATTATATTATGATGTAGAATATTTTATAAAGAATAAGTTTTTTCCGTAAAACTGATAATAAAAAACTTATCAATAGGTTCCAATTTACGCCGACATACTGTATAAGAGCACAAAAAAAAATTTTGTTGAACATTTATTATTGTTGAAGCTTATTATTAAATGTATTTTAGGTAATTTTTACAGAAAAAAGTTTTGATCACTTTGTATAAACATTTTTTTAGCAGGAAATTTTGGTTTTTTTTATTACATTATTTTATCTTTCTTAATTTTCTCCAAAAGAAATTGTTTATTTCATTTCTAAAGTAAAATAATTCAGTGCATTTTAAATATTGCATCCTAAGCTTTAAAAAAACACCTATAAAATTGTAATAAATCTGTTCAAAATTGAGTAATGTCGTCTTAAAATGGTAGTAATTCTACAAAACCACAAAGTTTTCAAAAATTATATTTTTTGAGATGTCGTATCATTTGAGTTAAATTTTTGAGATTTTTTCTGAATAAAACATCGTTTAGTAAGACGTTTGAGAGGTAAGTTGTGCAAAGGTAATTGGAGAGTTTTATATGTAAAATTGTATTAGTTACACATTTTTAAATCATTTTTATACAAAATTCATGTAAGTCTCATTTTCGCCCACACCGTACTTATGCCTATACATTTTATTTTTTTTTATTATAACCGCAAGATAGCTTAATTGCTATTCTTTCATGTTTAATTTGTATAATTTTATTTAATCCATTAGTTAAAGAATTACATTCACATAACTCAACCATGCACTTCGCCGAACGCTAGTTTACAGTCCGCCAATGTTTGTGAGAAGGGTGACTTTAGCGTTATAAATAAAAATTATAGAAGCTATAGATTTAATTTTAGAAAAATCTTTATATAAGATTTATTTTGTAGAATTTTCCGAATTTTTCAATGGAAAAGTCAGTTTTTTTCTAAAATTTATATTTTTGGGGTTATTTAAGGAAACATCTAATTTCGCAGTTCATTTGTTTAATAAAAAATGAAGCACCCACTTCTCGAGTAGAACTTTTTGATATGTTGTTTATTAAACATTTCTTAATGAAACTACAAAAAGTTCTATCTTGTTTGATTTTTTCCGAAGCGAAAATCTGTATGCACTCCCCTATTTCTAAATATTCCCTGAACCTGAACCAAAACCTAATACAAAATCCACAAGGAAAAGAATTTTCATTTAGTTGCCATTAAATTGTTGTAATGTAACTAACTCAATTTACATCTCACGTGTTGGGTAGGTCCATACCTTACCTAAGGGCACTATTCTGTTTAATCTATATCCATCCTATTGAGATTTAATCAGGTATGCACCTTTAATGTCACTATATAACATTTAAAGGGTTTTTACCCTAGTATTTCTTTGGTAGCTCAGCTGGCATCAAACCTGTTTTAACACTGATGATGATTTTTAATAAAATCGAAAACATTCTGTGATGAAGCCCTTAAAGGGATTTTAATAAAATGTCATACCTTTTACAAATGATTTTTTTCCAATTTTTAAAACCTAATACAGTCCACACAACTTGGAAATTATATTAATAATTTTACATATAGGGTGTCCCAAAAGTAGCGGAACTGTAGAATGTTTCGCGAAATGAACATCGGATCAAAAAACTGAAAAATGCGTATTCAATATTTTTCAAAAATCTGTCGAATGACTCCAAACACGAGCCCCCAATCCACCCCTTTGAGGTGGGGTGGGGGTTGCCTTTAAAATCTTAAATAGGAACCCACATTTTTTATTGCAGATTTGGATTCCCCTGCTAAAAATAAGCAACCTTTTACCGAGACATTTTTTCGAATTTTTGGGGTGGGGGGTCGTGTTTGGTGTCATTCGATAGGTTTTTGAAAAATATTAAACACGTATTTTTTGGTTTTTCATTTGGAAGTGTATTTCATGGTATATTAGACTGCTTCTATAATTTACCCCTCCCCCACCTCCAGGGGGTGGAGTGGATGGTGTTTAGTTTGAAAACTATTGAAAACTTATTTTGCAGTTTTTCGATCCGATGTTCATTTCGCGAAATATTCGACCGTTCCGCTACTTTTGGGACACCCTGTGTATGTACAATGTACAGGCATGTACACAGAGCATTGTATACAGAGTGAGTCTGTAATTTGGAATAAATTCAATATCTCAAATACTAATCGTTTTTTTGAAAAATGCTCATACCCGTCGATTAGTATTTCAAATTTTCCTTTTTGACATACAATAATAATGTATACAGGGTGTCCCAATTTAGAGATATGACGTCATCGTTGATTTTCTTAAACGGCAACACTGTCATTTTGATAGCTATTTTGATAGGGTGTGTAAAGTTATACATAACTGCAAAATTTCAAATTTTTATTCCCTACCATTTACAAGATAATAAAAAATAACAAGGTTATGAAAAACAAGTAATCAAATAATAATTGAATTTAATTATTTCAATTAAGCAAGTCCTCATAATGTTGTCCCCAATTATTTTCAAATAGTCAATGGGCAACATTATGAGCATTTGCTCAATTGAAATAATTAAATTCAATTAATATTTGATTACTTGTTTTTCATAACTTTGTTATTTTTTATTATCTTGTAAATGGTAGGGAATAAAAATTTGAAATTTTGCAATTATGTATAACTTTACACACCCTATCAAAATAGCTACCAAAATGACAGTGTTGCCATTTAAGAAAATCAATGATGACGTCACACCTCTAAATTGGGACATTATATAGTACACAGTATACATTATTATTGTATGTCAAAAATGACAATTTGAAATACTAATCGATGGGTCTGAGAATTTTTCAAAAAACAATTAGTATTTGAATTATTGAATTTATTCCAAATTACAGACATCTTTGTTATTTTTTATTATCTTGTAAATGGTAGAGAATAAAAATTTGATATTTTGCAGTTATGTATAACTTTACACACCCTATCAAAATAGCTATCAAAATAACAGTGTTGGCTTTTAAGAAAATCAACGATGACGTCATATCTCTAATTGGGACACCCTGTATACATTATTATTGTATGTCAAAAAGGACAATTTGAAATACTAATCGACGGGTCTGAGCAATTTTCAAACAAACCATTAGTATTTGAGATATTGAATTTATTCCAAATTACAGACTCACTCTGTATAATATTGTACAAGCCTTTATTGTATACCTAGTTTTAATGAATAAATTGTTTTCACATAACCCAAATGAAAACGCTTTAAAGAAATTAATCTGGATGACGTAACTTCTTTCTACACAAACCTCAGGAACTTAAGACTCCGAATGACTGTGTTGATCCCAAGGGAACGCTAAAATAATGCACCCTTCGAGTAGCAAGGGTGCATTTTTTAGAGGTCGACCAAAAGGACGAATAAATATTATTTTAGTGGAGTGCAATTTTCACTTTAGTAGCCATTCGAGCACAGAATTAGGAAAGCGACTTCAGGCTATATTATTTCAATCGAACTCTGCGCTATTTTCCATCCTGCCTCGCTCCTTGAAAAGCGAAAACTGAAATTCGACGTATAAATAAATCTTTTGGGAGTTATGAATGAAAACAATAATTTGGTTCTATTTTCTTTTATTATACCGTTATAAAAACGGGCTATAACCGTTTTTATAATTACAGTCGTTAACGGATAGTTAATTAAAGAATATTGTTTTAATATTAAAATCAAATTTATTTAAATGAGAATTTTTAATAGAATGATACTAAAACGTGATAAAAAATAGACCACAAGAGCATGGGAATCGGCATACTTTACAATCATTAAAGATCTTGTTATTTTTTATAAATAGGTACATCAAATTATAGTAAATAGAAACAAGAATAAATAACCGCTAAACGCCGCAAAAATGAGTGGCGCCCACAATATTCCAGCTACAAAAAGCTGATATGAATATTACGTGGCGCACAAATGTATTTTCATTTTGATGGAAAATAAAATTGTAGTTTTATTTGAAAAGATTTTTTCATAGTAATTCATATAATTATTTGTAGTAAAACGCGTCACAAAAGAGCCTCAAACTGCAATCTTTATCAAAGGTTCTTTTTTTTTGGCGCGTGTTACTTCAAATATAGCAAATGCTATGGAAAAATTTTTCAAAATAAAACTATAATTGTATTAATACATTTTTGCGCCACGTAATATAGTTCAGTGAAATAAGGAAAAAATATCATGTTGGTGACACAACCCCCTTCAGGCCGAAACCAATTTTTTTGAGTAGTAGTATGGTATAACTAGACCCAAACCGAGACATCCAAAGTGAAAGTTATCCTTCAACACCAAATTGTTCTATATGGTCCACATAATGTTCAGAAAAAAGTCACACCATTTTGAGCGTCAGGTTTGGGGGGGGGGGGGGTAGAGAGGGGAGAAATCGGTAAATTCGTAATTTTTTATATTTTCGTCAATATTTCTAAAACTATGCTGTTTAGCATGAATAACCTTCTATAAAAAAATGTTATACATTAAATTTGAAATAAAAAAGGTCCGGTGCATAATCCTTTTAAAATTAACGGTTCAAAAGTTACGGAGGTAGTATAGTATAATTGATCAAGATAAAGTCCTAACCCAGACATCCAAAGTAAAAGTTTTCCTTCAACACCAAATTGTTTTATATGGTCCACATATTGTTCAGTAGAAAGTTACACCATTTTGAGCGTCTGGTTTGGGGGGTGGGGGAGATGGGGGAAAAGTCGGTAAATTAGTAGTTTTTTTACGTTTTTCGTCAATATTTCGAAAACTATGCTTTAGCAAAAACAATATTCTATACAAAAATATTCTACGTGAAATTTAAAACAAAAAAGATCCTATACATAATTGTTATAAAATCAACGATTCTAGAGTTACGGAGGGTAAAACTGGAGGTTTTCAATACTTTTTATATTCTTTGGGCAATTTATAGAAATTTTCTTTAACAGGATTGTGTTTTGTAAATCAAATTTGCTATTTCAGTGGCCGATATGTTAGTGATAAGCCCTTGAAGAAACGTCAACCTCACCACCCAAAATCATCATCAATTGCCCATATGATATAAAAAGTATCGAAAATCTCCATTTTCACCCTCCTTAACTCTGGAACCGTTGATTTTATAACAATTATGTATAGGAGCTTTTTTGTTTTAAATTTTATGTAGAACATTTCTGTATAGACCATTGTTTACGCTAAAGCACAGTTTTAGAAATATTGACGAAAAACTTAAAAAAACTACTATTTTACCGACTTCTCCCCATCTCCCACCAAACCGGACGCTCAAAATGGTGTAACTTTTTACTGAACAATATGTGGATCATATAGAACAATTTGGTGTTGGAGGAAAACTTTAACTTTAGATGTCTGGCTTAGGCCTTTTTTGGACCAATTGTACTATACTACCTCCGTAACTTTGGAACCGTTCATTTTAGAAGGATTTTGCATAGGACCTTTTTTATTGCAAATTTAATGTGGAACATTTTTGTATAGAAGGTGTTCATGCTAAACCGCATAGTTTTAGAAATATTGACGTGGAACCTAAAAAACTACGAATTTACCGATTTCTCCCCCCAAACCCGACGCTCCAAATGGTGTGACTTTTTTCTGAACATTATGTGGACCATATAGAACAATTTGGTGTTGAAGGATAACTTTCACTTTGGATGTCTGGGTTATGCCATTATTTGGATCAATTATATTATCATACTATAGTATGGACATCTATAAAAATAACCTATATATTTCCTGCAACCGATTTTGATGATATACATAGTTATAAACAAATGAAGATCAAAAAACGGTAAATTTTCGCTTTTTTCGTCTATAACCAAAAAGTTAAGTATTTTAAACAAATTTGAGAGTGAGAAACTCATAAATCCTATAAAAAACGTCAATATGCCGTTCGCTGAATATGTCTATCCTTATTGGTTGATTAGAAAATTGCAAAATAAATCATTATTTTTGAGTTTTTATAAATATTCATAACAGGTAAAAATTAACTTAGAACGTTCTTATTATACGGAATGCTGAGACTTCTGGTGCTTAAATCGTACTCTAAATTTTAAAGCAATTGGTCAAATAGTTTAAAAGGTATTTAATTTGTTTATCCCAAATTAATTTTTTTTGCAACGCTATAAGTCAGAAAATGATGAAGTTGCACTAACACTTTGGACTGTTTATGAAAGAAGAAGATTTATACTATTAATTTAATTAAAAAAAAAATGACAAAAAATAATTCTAAATACTGCAAAATTATTTTGCAAAAACATGTGAATTAAAAGGGGGGGCTAACTTCGACCCTAATTGTCCTAGGGCAATTGTTTTTCTTTCTAAATGTGTATAAAAATTCAGTCTTTCCAAATATGAAAAAATAATTTTTCTACGGGTAACTGTTAAAAAGTTATTCTAATTGATTATAAGTAAGCAAACAATCGACGTGTTTTTGCAAAATAATTTTACACTGTTTAAAATTACTTTTTGTTATTTTTTTAATTAAGTCAATAGTATAAATGTTCTTCTTCCATAAACTGTCAGAAGTCTTACTTTAACCTCATAACTTTCTGACTCATAGTGTTGCAAAAAAAAATGAATTTGGGATAAACAAATTAAATAACTTTTAAACTATTTGACCAATTGTTTTGAAATTTAAATTATAATTTAAGCACCAGAAGTCTCAGCAATTCGTCTAATAAGAAGGTTCTAAGTTAATTTTTACATAAGTTATGAATATTTATAAAAACTCAAAATTTATGATTTATTTTGCAATTTTCTAAGCAACCAATAAGGATAGACATTTTCAGCGAACGCCATATTGAAATTTTTTAGACAATTTATGAGTTTCTTACTCTCAAATTTGTTTAAAATGCATAACTCTTTGGTTATAGACGAAAAAAGCGAAAATTTACCGATTTTTGATTTTCATTTGTTTATAACTTTATAACTATGTATATCACCAAAATCGCCTGCAGGAAACATAAAGGTTATTAATATAGATGTCCATACTACTCAAAAAATTTGGTTTCGGCCTGGAGGGGGATGTGTCACGAGAAAAATCTTATTTCTCTTGACTAATATTCATATCAGCTCTTTGGTAGCTGGAATATTGTGGGCGCCACTCATTTTTACGGCGTTTAGCAGTTTTTTTATTATTGTTTCCGTTTACTACAGATTTGATGTATAGTTTACAAAACGTATAGTAATAGTCTAACTGCTGGGAGCGGATTTTTTGCGTGATAAGTAATATGGAAAAACTATACGGGGATATGTTGAATTAGTTGTGTACATGAATTTCACCAACGGCCGGAAACCAGAGTTGGGGCCGAGGGTAGTTATAAGGGGTCAAAGTCGCGGAATTTATTATTTTTTTTATGACGCTCATGATCGAGATAGTGCACTAAAATTTGGGAATAAGTAGGTCATGACGTACCTAAGTAAAATCTCTAGGGGTTCAAAGCTGCGTGGCCGACAAAGGGGTGGGGGTAGGGGTGAATATAAAAAATATAAGGGGTTTTTGCGACGTTCGTGATTGAGTTAGTGCACCAAAATTTGGGTATAAGTAGACCATGACATAAATAATTAAAATGCCCAGAGCCGGAAACCAGAGTGGGGAAGGAAGGTAGTTATAAGGGGTAAAATCGCGGTTTTTATTACTTTTTTTTTGTGGCGCTCATGATGGAGATAGTGCACCAAAATTTGGGAGTAAGTAGGTTATGACGTATTTAAGTAAAATCTTCAGGGGTGGAACGCTGCTTGGGGTACAAAGGGGTGGTAGGCAGGTGTGAGTATAAAAGTATATGGGGGTTTTTTTGTCGTTCGTGATCGAGATAGTGCACCAAAATTTGGGAATAAATAGATCATGACATTACTCAGTAAAATCTCCAGGGGCGGAACGCTGCGTGGAGGACAGATGTTGTGCCGGGTCACAAAAAAAATAATACACACTGCGACTTTGACCCCTTAAAACTACCCTCATCCCCAACTCTGGGTTCCGGCTCTGGGGATTTTACTTAGCTAAGTCATGGCCTACTTATTCCCAAATTTTGGTGCACTATCTCAATCTAGCACGTCGCAAAAAACCCCTTATATTTTTTATATTCACACCTACCCCCACCCCTTTATCGGCCACGCAGCGTTCCACCCCTGGAGATTGTACTTAGTTACCTCATGACCTACTTATTCCCAAATTTTGGTGCACTATCTCGATCATGAGCGTCACAAAAAAAATAATAAAAACGGCGATTTTGACCCCTTATAACTACCCTCATGCCCAACTCTGGTTTCCGGCTCTGAGGATTTTACTTAGTTATGTCATGGTCTACTTATTCCCAAATTTTCTTGTACTCTCTCAATCACGAACGTCGCAAAAAACCCCTTATATTTTTTGTATTCACCCCTGCCCCGCCCCTTTGTCGGCCACGCAGCGTGCCATCCCTGGAGATTTTACTTAGTTACGTCATGACCTACTTATTCCCAAATTTTGGTGTACTCTCTCGATCATGAGAGTCACAAAAAAAAATAATAAAAACGGCGACTTTGACCCCTTATAACTACCCTCATCCCCAACTCTGGTTTCCGGCTCTGGGGTTTTACCTAGTAATGTCATGATCTATTTATTCCCAAATTTTGGTCCACTATCTCAATCACGAACGTCGCAAAAAAGCCTTTATATTTGTTATATTCACCCCTACCCCCACCCCTTTGTCGGCCACGCAGCGTTCCGCCCCTAGAGATTTTACTTAGTTACGTCATGACCTACTTATTCCCAAATTTTGGTGCACTATCTCGATCATGATCGTCTTAAAAAAAATAATAAAATCCGCAACTTTGACCCCTTAAAACTACCCTCGGCCCCAACTCTGGTTTCCGGCCGTTGGTGAAAATCATGTACACAACTAATTCAACATATCCCCGTATAGTTTTTTCATATTACTTATCACGCACAAAATCCGCTTCTATCTCTCCGACTATAATACTAGAAAAAGTTTTATATGGGGAGTTTTTCAAAGTTTTTTTTTATAAATTAAATGTATAAACTCGAATGGAATGTTTCTTGATTACACGTTAAGCGTTATAAATGCCTTTATCGCATTATCGACCAAATGGGCTAGTGGTTACGACATTAAACTTGTGATAGGGCAATCCAAGTTAATATCCCTGCTGTCCCAATATTTATTTTTTCAATATAATTCTTTGTGTATATCGAATGTACACTAGATTCCTTTTCTATTCGATTCGAAATATATTAAAAACTATTGGTATGGCTGTAAAATGAACACGGATTGTCCGATCATGTTTAGCGTCGTAGCCACTATAACCTTATTGACCATTTCGGCGATAATGATTGAATGGATTCTATTTTGGAGCTCGATAACTTCTAAAGGGCTCAACCGATTTTGATTAATAAACATGAGTTTGACAGGCATTTAAAAGTAGTGTCCGATGCCATCAAGGGAAATATCATATCTGAAGGTATTATAGGATATAGTGAGCTTAAAAAGCCCTTTTCCCAATCGGAAATGGATTTTCTCATACTGATGAGGCTTATATCTTAACGATAACGTCATTAGTTTTTGAGATATTTGAAGGTGAAAATGAAACGGCACCGCTATGTTGATTACTGTATTGTGTCCCTTCATTTTTAACTTGAAATATCTCGAAAACTAATGATTTTATCGTTACGACTACACAGTATATTATTTACATAGAAAATATTGGAGAATGAAATATTGTGCTAAAATAGCAATTCCGCCAGTGGCGTAGAATTTGGGAAGGGTTTCACTTCCCCTGTCGTACGTCTCTGGTAGTAGCCATAACATTTATTTAACATAATTTAGAAGGATGTACAGTCCTTACATTTTCTGCAAAGTATGATAAGGATATGTCAAATAGTTTTAAAGTACTGGATACAAATAATTAATATTTAACCCAAATCAGATTTAAAAATTATTTGTACCCAGTACTTTAAAAGTGTTTGACATATCCTTACCATATTTGCCAAAAAATGTAAGAACTGTACATCCTATTAAATTATGTTAAGTAAACGTTTTTGACTACTACCAGAGGCGTACGACAGGTGAAAGAGAATTCTTGACCCTTCCAAATTCTACGCCACTGACGGAATTGCTATTTTAGCATAATTTTTATATTCACCAATACTTTTCATGTAAATAAGTGCGAGGGTATTTGGCTCCGAATTCCATCCTACTTCCTTAATATACTTGATATTTTCACTGTAAGTAGGGAATAGCTCAAGAAACAAAGTGTACGCTATATTCTATGACGCTTTTAACTTAGGGGTGGTTCACACCCGTTCTCGGGGGTGGAATTTTTTTATCAAACTAACACCGGAAATGGCCAGAGAACCTAATTCTAAGCAATAACTGTTTTATAAATTTTTTTGAAAACTCAATACTTTTTGAGTTATTCTTTTCGGAGATTACACTTTTCTAAAATTACACTTTTCGGAGACTGTTTTTTAAGAATACCATAAAAATTGTGCATCTAACGAAAAAAATTATATAAAACATTTTTGTAGCTTATGAAAAATCATGGTGATTCATTTTTTCATAAATCTTCTAGTTTTAATAAAAAAAGAGATGGTAGGTGAAAAAAGATTTTTTTTGGTGCATGCTCAAATCGGTGTATTCAACTTAAAATATCAGAGAAATTGTCGATTTTAGGGGTATAATGCTACGAATACCTTTTGTAGTGCTTGAAAAGACCTTTAAAACGAGAACTGTTAAATGTCGGTTACATTCAAACTAAGCGAGATATGGTGCAAATTTATGACTAATGTATTTTATGGAAAAATTAGAAGTATATTTAACCCCTCATCCACCAGAATTTAAATGCATCGTTTTTCTTCTAGAATACCTTTTACTATAGTGTTATTTCTATATTCAAAAAGTTGGACGGGTTTAAAATGAATGGTTTTTGAAAAGAATAAGATCAAATTATAGAGCGCATTTTTAAATTTTCTTAAAAATCTTCCTTTTTCTCCATGTAATTCGAAAGTGATAAGTGATACGTAAAAAATACCTTAAAAAAATGTAGGTTTTCGTTTAGATAACTCTTTATTTTTCTTTCATTACTGTATCTCATTATCATTTTCGAGTTACATGCAGAAAAATTAAGATTAAAAAAAAGTTTAAAAATGCTCTCTATAATTTGATCTAATTTTTTTCAAAAACCATATATTTTAAACCCGTCCAACTTGTTGAACATAGAAATAACACTATAGTAAAAGGTATTGTAGAAGCAAAACGATGCATTTAAATCTGGTGGATAAGGGGTTAAAATATACATACTTCGAATTTTATCTTAAAATAAATTAGTCATCCTTTTTTGCTCCACCATATCTCGCTTAGTTTGAATGTAATCGAAATTTAACAGTGCGGTCGTTTTAAAGGTCTTTTCAAGCAGTAACAGAAGATATTGATAGCATTATACCCTTAAAATCGACCATTTCTCTGTTATTAAGTTGGACACACCAATCTGAGCATGCACAAAAAAATTTCTTTTCACCTACCATATCTCTTTTTATGTTATCACTAGAAGACTTATGGAGGAACGGATCTCTTTGATTTTTCATAAGCTACAAAAATGTTTTACAGTCGGAAAAATGAAAGAATACCCATGAACGAACATATAAAACACGCTATATTTTCCTGTCACCGTATCACAAAGAAAATTGTCCAGTGCAAGTACATGTAACAATAATTATTACATGTACTTGCGCTGGCCAATTTTTTGTGTGACACGGTGACAGGAAAATACAGTGTTTTATATGTTCGTTCATGGGTATTCTTTCATTTTTCCTACTGTATATAGTTTTTTCGTTAGATGCATAATTTTTAAGGTATTCGCAAAAAACCGTCCGAAAAGGCGACATTTTTCAATGAAAATGGCAAATTTTCAACCACGAATAACCCAAAAGGATTCAGTTTAAAAAAAATTATAGAACAGTGCGCCCGCCGCCTTTGCGGTGCTGCCGACGGCCCAGTAATCCCTAAATTTACGACTTCTGTCCTTTTTGAATGAAAGTGTCAAGAAAATGCAATTTGTTTTCTAGAAATGAATGCCCACTTATATTCCATTGATGGATGTACCATGTACTTAAATGTTATTCGATTTTAATTTTTATATTCAAATATTTTTGTACAGTATTTTTGCTGCCCTCTCATAATTTGCCGCCCTAGCCAACTGCCTATATTGCCTAATGGATAAAGCAGCCCTGGCTACAGCTATTTATTGTGATGTGGAAACAATATTATATTAGAACATTGTCTCTATTGTCATTTAAATCATGCATTTTTTATTTACACATATTACATATTTATTACATTATTAATTGTTTATTATATAGTGTGTAAAAAGGTCATAATTGAAAAAAAACTGGATGTAGGTAGGTTCCGAGGTACAGATATGTATGTTTTAACCAATATTTCAACTGCTATTGTTCCAAGAAATATGTTTGCTTTAACCGATTTGTTCGTTATAAGCAATATAAATGTCAAATGTGTTTTATATGTCATTTTATGGGACCTATTATTTTGTTCCTTATATCCGATTGTACGTTATAGCCGGTGTCGTTGTAAACGATTTTGACTGTACTTACTTTTTGAGTTATTTGCGAAAAGTCGTGTCAAATGTGTTTTTTTTTTTGTTGAAAAATGAACATATTCACTCACAAATAACTCGAGAAGTATTGACTTAGTGAAAAAACTCTATAAAACTAAAGTTGCTTAGAATTAGTCAGTTTATCCAATTCCGGACTTATCTTGAACGTATGTTTTCACCCCCGAGAAGGGGTGAAGCTCACCCCCAGGACAAAAGCACACATCGGCACAATAGGTATGTTTAATGTATTGTTATATTTCTATTTGATATGAAAATTAAAATTTGATAATTATAAACAAAATTCAATTTAATATAAAATATTTTCAATTTTCTCAACCACGGGCATATAAATTTAGAACAACCTGTATACAACAAATTGTTATATTTAATTTTAAGAAGTGATTAGAAAAAGCTTACGGAACACGGGACAATGCGCTTAGAAAAAACAAAGTGAATTGCGCGTACCATTATCGTTGTTCGCGGAAGGTTCGATCATTAGCCTATGCTAAATAAAACTCAAGTGAAATCGATAATAGGTCATTATCGTTGTTCGCGGAAGGTTCGATCATTAGCCGATGCTAAATAAGACTAAGTGGAAATAGAGAATAGGTCATTAAAATTTGTATATAGTAGAAAGTAATTTTAGAATGGGAATTAAATATTTTCTTTGAAATCCATTAAGCATATTTAGAAAGATTAAAAATTGGTTTTGAGGAAGACTGCGAATGAGAGTTGGTGGTGGAAGTTTGATTTGTGAATCTGGAAGGGATATTTAGAAAGTAGTGGAATGAATGACAAATAGAGATCAGAATGTTTTGAGCTGTCGAGAAGTGAAGTCCAGTAGTAGACGGTAGTGTACGGAGAGTGAGAAAGCCGGTGTAGTTCCGTGAGTGTGGAGTATCTATCGTGGAACGAGAGGTAGGCCAGGTTGAGAGTAAAAGAACCTCCTTGAGCCAAGAGTTCCCGGTAGCTGATTGCAGTTTCGAAAAAGGTAGAACACAGCATCACGACAGAAGCAGGAAACGAGAGCTATACGAGCTAGTTTCAGAGGAGAACATTACTGGAAGCCAGGACGAGGTTTTGATTGCAGCCAAGGATAGCAGGAAACGGGTCTTGTGTGAAGACATTCTCAGTTCACCAGAAAAAGGTCAGTCTCATTTGTTTGGACATGAATGTATGGGTTTTTCGTATTAAATACCACATTTAAAATTGAAGAAACATAATCAATAATATCAGAAAAGTTTCATCAAACTTAAATAGAATTGTTGCTAATAAATCATAATAGTTAAATGTTAATAAAAACTTTCAATTGGAAACCAAAAGGAAATAAGATTCCCATGTGTAAATGTTATGTTTAAGAATAATAAGATATAGCAAATATTAAGCAGTGATTGCCATTTAAATAAAATAAACAATATTTTGATTACAATTGTAACCCATATGTGTTATTATTTTACTCTTTTCTTTCCTATCCCGATTAGGAACCATTGAGAAATACTTAGAAGCCACGTATGTAAGTAATTAATTTTATAAAAAGCCCTGAGATTGAAAACATATTGATATGTGATCTGGTAAGTTAATTAGATTATTATTAATGCATTGATTAAATTAAATGACATATAAAAATATTATCTCATATCAATAATCAAGATCACATCAACTGTCGTCCAACGTGGAAAGCATTGTAAAGTATTTCTAGTGGCAAATTTGAAGGATAGAAAGAGTAAAGCCGGTATTTGAAAATTTATATGCCTGTGGTAAAAAGTGAGATACTTACATTTGATAACATAAAATTTTAGATCTCTTTAGGTACAAATTTTACATAACTGATTTAATATTTTATTTTTACGATATTTACATTTGATATATTTATTGACAATTTATAATATTTGGGTGAGAAAAAGTCGTCTTGGTAACATACTAGTAAAATTTCATATTTGGCGGGGACAGTACTTCTTGAAAACAAATGTCTGTGACAAGAAGCCAAAGCAAAGACAATAAAAAACAAAAAGAACATTCAGATCAAGAGGAAAATTCAGACCAAGAAGATATTTTAGACACAACAATCATGGAAACAGGAATAGATAAACTATTACAACTGATGCAACTCCAGTCACAAAAACTGGATGACAATCAAAGAGAAACAAAACAAGCAATGGATGAAGCAAAAAGGACAATGGATAAAAATCAGGAGGAAACAAAACTAGCAATGGATGAAGCAAAAAGGACAATGGATAAAAATCAGGAGGAAACAAAACTAGCAATGGATGAAGCAAAAAGGACAATGGATAAAAATCAGGAAGAAACATCAAAGAAAATGGATAAAGTGGAGAAAAAAATGGATGACAATCAACAGGAAACAAAACAAGCCATAGAAGAAAACAACAGAAATATAGAGAGTATTAAGAAGGAAATGGTTAAAAAAATAGAAGAGATTGCAGAAAAGAGCGAGAAACAGGAGTTAGAGATTAAAGAAATCAAAATCAAAATAAAGGAGATAACGAATTGCCAGAAAAAGGAAATAGAAAATTTGGAAAACAAGTTTGAAAACGCTATTCAAGTAGACAGAGAAGAAGTGGAAAAAAGAATCACCGGGTCACACATATTTTCGAAAATTGACTTAAAACACAGTTTTTGGTTGATACCGTTAGCTGAAAAGTGTAGAAACTACACCGCTTTTTCTATTGATGGTATTGTGTACCGGTTTAAGGTAGTGCCATTTGGATTGCAGAGTGCTTGTGCTGCACTCGTCCGAGCTCTACATACCATTTTGAATCGCCATGAAGATTTCATAGTTCATTATATCGATGATTTATTAATTTTTTCACAAGATACTCAGAGTCATCTGGAACACATAGAAATAATTCTGAAAGAATTGGACACAGCGGGATTGAAATTAAACATTGAAAAATGTCAATTTTTTCAAAAAGAAGTCATTTATTTGGGTTTTCAATTGGACACCAAAACAGTAAGATTAGCCGAAGACAGAGTCAAGCTCATAGATGAATACCCAAGACCAACGAATTTGAAAACATTGAGAGGTTTTCTTGGCACGATAAATTATTTTAAAAAGCTGATTCCCGATTTGAGCCAAAAGGAAATCCCTCTGATAAAATTGCTTAAAAAAGGAATAAAATGGAATTGGAAAGAAGAACAGGAGGAAGCTTTCGAAACATTAAAACGAGAATTCTCAAAAGGAACGAAAATATACCACCCCATTTAAAATTTACCTTTTATACTCCGAACTGATGCGTCCATACAAAAATTTGCAGGAGTTCTGTCTCAAATACAAAACGACCAAGAAGTACCGATATGTTTTATATCTCGAGTGACTAAAACACATGAGAGAAAATATAGTGTTACAGAATTGGAGTTTGCCAGTGTACTATATTGCGTAAACAAATTGAGGTTTTACTTATTGGGAGCAAAATTCACAATCGAAACAGACCATGCAGCTTTAGTACATATCATGAAGAATAGATTAGTAAATAATAGAATACATAGAGGCATTCTATTATTACAGGAGTATGATTTTGAGTTCCGATATATAAAAGGAAAAGACAACATAATAGCCGACGCTCTAACACGGGATGAGGACACCGGAAAAAAGGAAACAATTACTCTACAGGTGGGACTAAATAGATTAATACAAGAAGAAGGGATATATTCGTTAAATGAGATAAGGACAAACCAGGAAGACCTAGAGGAAAGAGAGAAAAGAAGAGCGGCAGTAGAAAATAACATATATTTTAAGAGAATAGACGGAAAGGAACTATATTTAGTGACACAGACATTGGCCGAAAAGATAATAAAGAAATTACATGAGGACAATGGGCATATCGGTAGCAGAAAAGTTTGGCTCGTTTTTAGGGAAAATTACATAAGCCGACAGGATTACCGCATTGCAAAGGAAATTACCCAGAAGTGCGATGTATGTCAAAAATATAAGAGTCGGAATTTCAAAAACGAAAATGTTGCCAAAAATATTGAAGCCCGAAACAAACTAGACATTGTAGCAATATATATGTTAAGCGATCTAATTATGACCACTAAAAGGAACAAACATATTCTGGTAATGGTGGATGTGTTTTCAAAATACGTAAAATTATATAGTTGCCGCACCACAAAGGGGGAAGAAATATTAAGAAAAATCGACAATTTTATAGCCATAGTAGGAACACCAAAAAAGATTCTACTGGACAATGCAACGTATTTCCGAAATGATCGTTTCAAGGGACAACTTCGAGAACGAGGAATAGAGACAAATTTTGTCAGCATCAGGCATCCACAGAGTAATCCTTCGGAACGATTCATACAGGAAGTGACGAAATTTCTTCGCATTGCAACAGATGGTCAACATCGCCACTGGGACAGGAAAATGGCGGAAATAGAAAGGTATCTAAATACAATTCCGAGCACAGTAACAAAAGAGACCCCAGAATACATCATGAAGGGTGTACTGCCGATAAGGCCATGGGAAGACCAAGAGCCAAAAGAATATCAACAGGTGATTGAAACCGTACAGAGAAGATTACGGCGAAGCAACGAAAAATATATCCAAAGACAGGAACAAAATAGAAAAAGAAGACCAGTGACTTTCCAAAAGGGTGAAAAAGTACTCGTGAGGGCATTACGAGTATCAAATCTTCCTGGGGGCATTTGCGCAAAGTTGATGCCTGTTTTCGAAGACCCGTATATCGTGAATAATGAAAATGGGATAAATAGTTATGAGTTGAGGCACAGGAACTCGGAAAAGATCCGAGGAATTTATAATATTCACGATGTATACAAATATCACGAATAAAAGACAGATACATGAAGTAGATAGTAAGTTAGGGTATAAGACGTAGATTAAAGTAAGGAAATATACAGGGAGTTGGGTTTGCCTCGAGAAAATTTATTTAAAAATGCAGATAAATTTTATCGAATACAAGGCGGGGATTTGTTATATTTCTATTTGATATGAAAATTAAAATTTGATAATTATAAACAAAATTCAATTTAATATAAAATATTTTCAATTTTCTCAACCACGGGCATATAAATTTAGAACAACCTGTATACAACAAATTGTTATATTTAATTTTAAGAAGTGATTAGAAAAAGCTTACGGAACACGGGACAATGCGCTTAGAAAAAACAAAGTGAATTGCGCGTACCATTATCGTTGTTCGCGGAAGGTTCGATCATTAGCCTATGCTAAATAAAACTCAAGTGAAATCGATAATAGGTCATTATCGTTGTTCGCGGAAGGTTCGATCATTAGCCGATGCTAAATAAGACTAAGTGGAAATAGAGAATAGGTCATTAAAATTTGTATATAGTAGAAAGTAATTTTAGAATGGGAATTAAATATTTTCTTTGAAATCCATTAAGCATATTTAGAAAGATTAAAAATTGGTTTTGAGGAAGACTGCGAATGAGAGTTGGTGGTGGAAGTTTGATTTGTGAATCTGGAAGGGATATTTAGAAAGTAGTGGAATGAATGACAAATAGAGATCAGAATGTTTTGAGCTGTCGAGAAGTGAAGTCCAGTAGTAGACGGTAGTGTACGGAGAGTGAGAAAGCCGGTGTAGTTCCGTGAGTGTGGAGTATCTATCGTGGAACGAGAGGTAGGCCAGGTTGAGAGTAAAAGAACCTCCTTGAGCCAAGAGTTCCCGGTAGCTGATTGCAGTTTCGAAAAAGGTAGAACACAGCATCACGACAGAAGCAGGAAACGAGAGCTATACGAGCTAGTTTCAGAGGAGAACATTATTGGAAGCCAGGACGAGGTTTTGATTGCAGCCAAGAATAGCAGGAAACGGGTCTTGTGTGAAGACATTCTCAGTTCACCAGAAAAAGGTCAGTCTCATTTGTTTGGACATGAATGTATGGGTTTTTCGTATTAAATACCACATTTAAAATTGAAGAAACATAATCAATAATATCAGAAAAGTTTCATCAAACTTAAATAGAATTGTTGCTAATAAATCATAATAGTTAAATGTTAATAAAAACTTTCAATTGGAAACCAAAAGGAAATAAGATTCCCATGTGTAAATGTTATGTTTAAGAATAATAAGATATAGCAAATATTAAGCAGTGATTGCCATTTAAATAAAATAAACAATATTTTGATTACAATTGTAACCCATATGTGTTATTATTTTACTCTTTTCTTTCCTATCCCGATTAGGAACAATTGAGAAATACTTAGAAGCCACGTATGTAAGTAATTAATTTTATAAAAAGCCCTGAGATTGAAAACATATTGATATGTGATCTGGTAAGTTAATTAGATTATTATTAATGCATTGATTAAATTAAATGACATATAAAAATATTATCTCATATCAATAATCAAGATCACATCAGTATATTTAAGAGGATCGGAACGTATTTTCGGCTGCAATGCTATTCAAATGGGGATTCATTTTTTTCAAATCCTGAGAAAACTAATAAGTATTTTGGAAAAATTTAAACGCAGAATGAAAGATTACGTTATTAGCGAGGGCCGAAAGTCCCTGAGAACTTCTACAATGTTTATTTTAATAAGTTACAGGGGTGAAAAAACTAAGAGAAAATTTAGTGTGATTTTTAAATTCAAATATCTCATTCAAAATAAACTTTTTATTTATTCTAAGGGACTTTCGGCCCTCGGTGATAATTTAGTCTTTCATTCTGCGTTTAAATTTTTCAAAAATATTTATTGGTTTTTTCAGGATTTGAAAAAAATGAACACAATGCCGTGGTAATATTTTCCAAATCTGTCTTTGTCTTACAACGCACTCAACCGAATATAATATTGTCAGCATATATTGTCAGTCAGACACTGACAATCAGTGACAATTTTAAATATTTGACATTGCATCGGGAATATTTTGAGAAATTGATTAAATATTATTGATATATAGTGTATTTGATAAATAATTGATTTAAGACGTGAACTTAATAAAAATTATTTATTGTGTATTATTTGTGAAATATCCAAGCAGAGAATACATCAGATATATCCTGTGATCCAAGTATTTTGTTGTTAGAGATGTTCAAAATTGTAAGCGTTCCAAAATAACAACATATTATTAAAAAATCACTTTAACACTTTTCCTCTTTTCTCGATTGATTATTAGTATTTGTTGTACAAATAAATTATTACAATCACTGAAAACATAGTTAGTGAAAAAATTATCACATTTATTAACTGAATTAATAATTTGCAATTATAAAAATAACAGTTATCCAAGAACATTCAAAAGCCATCTCTTTAAATTAATTATAACATTTTCAAGTAGAATGACATTCTAGTAATGTTTACATATCCACACCAGTGTGAATTTTACTACACGTAATTTGCCGTGTAAAGACAGAAAAAGTAGGGATACACGTAAAATATTTGCGAATTATGTACCCATAGCCTTAATGTTTATTAAAAACTGTTGATATTCAATGTGTGTTTTTATTGGGCGAGAGGGCCCGCATCCCAACTGGAACCAAAGCCCGCTGATCTATCAGTACGCCACTGGACATTCGCAATGAATCACCCTGTATATACAACTGAACATCTAACAATTTAAGAATAATTTGGTCCTTGTAAGCGCTTATAGTAAATACAAAAGCCATTAATCTATTAAATGTATAGTTGAGAGTTACAGCTTCCAACTCCAGAATCTAACCACAATAACACAAATGAAACTTATTGTTGAACGGGCAATTTAGTCTGTATATAGTTACCGGTTTACAAGCAAGTTACGTAATAGCGAACATACCCGAACGTCGGTCTTACTAATCCTTATTAACCAGTTCACCTAATAGCCAACCAATCACGTTTACCGTTAAACCAATCAAGAAACGACATACGTAAAACTCGACTAATTACTTACGGGCTAATTCTCTCCTTCCCTTTTGTTTCAAGTTTTAATTAAATGGCTTAGAAGGATGGAGAGCTACTCGAATTTTAACCACAAGTGTGTTAGTGTGATAATTAAGATGGAATTAAAGAGGGCTCTCGCCCTTTATTGCTCTTTCTTATGACGAACATATTAGGAAGAGTATTAAGACATGTAACACTGATATGGGGGTTGTTTGGATAATGGAACTAAATATAAATTACAATTAACCCGCACTGTTTACATTATCCCTACAATAATGTACAACAATAATAAACAAATCAAGACCAACATAATCAAAATATCATTTTGATTGTATACTAATTTGCTATTAATAGTCGATCACCAATTTATTTACGTCATATATATGTATACAGTGAGGACGTTTGAGTTGGAATAAATTCATTTTCTCGAAAATGGGCCACTCTGGAGATAAATTCCGAACCAGATTGATTTTTATTTTTAAAATATAATTTTTTGGCATATATATCCTACTAGTGACGTCATCCATCTGGGCGTAATGACGTAATCGATGGTTTTTTTAAATGAGAATAGGGGTCGTGTGACAGCTCATTCGAAAGGTTATTCAATTATCTATTCACTAATATATACATTACTACTAGCATACGCGGATGACATTGACATTGTGGGAAACACAGTCACCAATGTGAAGGAAACTTTCAATAAATTGGAGGTAGAGGCAAAGAAAATTGGTTTAAGGCTAAATGAAGAGAAAACCAAATCCATGTGCATCAACAGACAAATGGGACGAGATAGAATGGGGCAAAATGTTACGATAGACCCATATAACTTTGAAAGAGTGGAGAGTCTTGAATACCTCGGAGCAATAATCACTGCAGATAACGATATCACGAAAGAGATTAAAGGGAGAATTTAGGCAGCAAACAGTGATTAGACTGGTACTCATGTATGGGTGTGCGACATTGACTCTGACCAAAGCAATTGAAAGAAAACTTAGATGTTTACCTCTTTGTTTGTGACGTGTTCGGTCCATGATATTTTTAGAATTCTTCTATATACCCACATCTCGAATGATTCCAGTTTTTTCATTGATGCCGCATTCAAGGTCCAACCTTCCATTCCGTAAAACAGAGTCGAGAAAACGTAGCACCTTCAATTTCCAATAACGTCTAGCAACTGAACTTCCCAAAAAAGAAATTACTAACGTCACCAGACACTTGTGTCTCAGAAAAGCGAGTCGACTTAGTGGTGTAGTATCAGTACATTACAATACAATATAAAAACAACTTAATATTAATATCGTAATCTTATACTTCAGGGGATAGGTGCAAAATTTTGGTCAAATGCTATTTAAATGCATTAATTTTTTTCGAATCCTGAGAAAACTAATAAGTATTTTTGAAAAATTTAAACGTATAATGAAAGATTACATTTTTACAGAGGGCCAAAAATCCCTAAAAAATTCTATAAATATATATTCTTTCTTTGTAAAAGTTTCTAATTTCTTTTCTTTTATAGTAGACTTCTATTTTTTTACTCTTTGTTCATTACTTGCTTATTTCTTTTGTCTGTTTATCTTTTTCACTTTTGTTCGCTGCTTCTTATATGCTACTCTTGTATCAGGTTGCTTTGTTTGCAATGCTAACATTCTTAGTTTATTTCTTTTTTCTGTTTCTGCCCGGCATTTTTCATCCCACCATGTTTCGTTTTTCTGTGGTTTTTTTACATGGTAAAGTTTGCTCGATAGCTTTCTTTATTATGTCTCCTAATTGTTTCCATTGGTACTTTATACCCTCTACCTTATCATGTTCTCTTTCTTGGCATATCCGTTGCAATTCTTTCTCACAACTTTGTTGCACTTTTGATTCCACCAGCTTTACTACATCAAATGTTTTAATTCTAGTTCTTTTCTTTTTATTTTTTCATTTTTTTTATCTTGACTTTTGTTCTGACTAGAAAGTGATCCGAGTCCATATCGTACCCTCTACAGGATCTTACATTCTTTATGGCTGTATGATGTTCTTTATCTATAACTACATGGTCGATTTGATTTGTGTATTCCCCATTTGAAGAGTACAGAGGAAGAACAAGAAATGTCAATTTTTCATGAATATTGGCTTTTCTCGCCATGTGGTAGTAAAAACTGAGTACTATCGGCTAGACCAGTGGTTCCCAACCTTTTATGTCTGGCGACCCACCTCCTAATGTTTTTTCATATTTACGACCCATCCCTCACCCACGATGATATATAATATACGCTACTCAGTTACTGTAAGAACCACGGCACGACCCACCTTAAATCTGCCCGGGACCCACTAGATTATCGATTCAGAACAATAACCAGAAAGATCAGTCTATATAAATTTTCTAAGATTTTGTATCCAGGCGAAGGACCAGGATTGTCCGCACGCCACTGAACAAAACTAAGGAATCCTAGCAGTTTTTTGGTGCATTATTAAATTAATAACTTAATATAGATTAATATTGTGTTAATATTATAGACCAATAATTGCTAGAATTCTGCTAAGAATCTTCTAAGTAGTTTTTAGATATCATAAGAATTAAACCTTTACTGGTGTTTATCTCAATATGTATAAAATGTGACATTCCTTGTTTTCCCCGGTACTCTTCATTTGGTGCCATCCAGGTTCCTTTATAAATATCCTTGCGGGTGAAATGTGTGCTCATCACTTTCATGTTCCGTTCTTCCGCATATCTGGCATATTTTGCATAAATTTCATATTTTTACAAGAAATTGCATACATCTGGATATGTTTAGAAAAAAAAATGTACAATGCCAATATTGTCTGAATGTGTCGACCTTTTATTTTATTTTTTCGAAATTGTTCATTCGAATTTCTCGAGTAATAAAATCTGTTTCTTTGAATTATTTTGGAGTAAGTATCTGCTAATGTAATAAAAGGTTTTAGGTATACTTTAAACAATTACATATAACTCTAATATAGAAATCAAATTAAATATGCTTAAACACTTTTAGTGAGACGGGTTTTTCTGAAATCAAAAAGGAGCGGGAGTGTCCGTAAGGCTACGGCTCCACGGGCGAGAAATTGACGCTAGCAGTAGCGGTAAAATTACGGCAGCAGCACAGCTGTAAAATCTTGGCTCCACGAGAACGACAATTTACAACAGGCATAGCGCCGCATCTTGGTTTGTAGTGGCTCCTTGCAGGGTCGGCGATAACGGGCCTGCGATGGATGCATTGCAGGTGGGTGCTCGTATTTGAGGGGCTCCAAAATGAGCTTTTTTCTGTATACATGTTAAACAAAATATTGTACTAATTAAAAAAAATCTTTATAATACTTTAATCCTTTTTGAAAGCGTAGGTGGAAAATTTCGATCGAATTCTTCTTAAATGCATTCATTTCTTTTTCGAATCCTGAGAAGACTAATAAGTATTTTTGAAAAATTTAAACGCAGAATTAATTATTACAGTATTATCGAGGGTCAAAAGCCCCTGAGAATTTCTATAATGTTTATTTTAATAAGTCACAGGAAAAAAAAAGAAAATATTTATAGTCCGATTTTTAATTTCAAATACATCATTCAAATGAAACTTCTTGGTAATTCTAAGGACTTTCAGCCCTCCGTATTAATTTAATCTTTCATTCTGTGTTTAAATTTTTCAAAAGTACTTATTGGTTTTCTCAGGATTTGAAAAAAATGAATGCATTTAAAAAGACTTCAATCGCAATTTTTCGCCTACGGTCGCAAATAGGATTAAAGTATTATCCATTTTTGTAATCAGTATTTCAAAAGCTTTTAAATGAGGTGTCACATGATGTACTTTCCCATTAAAAAAAATCAAAGTTATGCCTGTCACCTGAAGAGGGATTGCGTGAAGTTCGAAACATTGTTGCTAGAATATACTATGAATATTTTAAAAATCTACCTGTCCCAGCGTTTTGCTTTATGTGCTAAAAATAAATAAATTAATATGGGGGGTAACACTTATTCCAGCGCACTGTATGTACTACATTTTATATTTGATTATGATAAATGCATAACCAATAAAATACTTACAAATTAAAAGCTATTAAAAGGTAATTAGAAGGATTACGATGCCCGGGATTCAATTCGACCATCTAAATATTTTGACCCTTCTTAATTTGGATATATTTATGGGGCTCAATTTACCTCCGCCCCTGTAAATTACTGTAAAAATAGGTATGGACCTATCCATCTGCGACATGACCTTGACGACGCGTCTTTTACCGATCTTGAGCGACAATTTACAGCATCGTGGAGCCGCCCAGTATTATCGCTGTTAGTTTCATTTATCACTCTTCATTTTACTGCTACTGCTAGCGTCAATTTCTCGCCCGTGGAGCCGTAGCCTAAAGCTTTTAGGAATGAGTAGCTGTATAAATCTACGAAATTTACATCAGTTTTATTTATAGTTATTGCGTTAAACTCTAAACGTGTGTATTGAGGCAAGTTTTAAAGTGCATTGATAGTGTGATTTATTTTATTGACTGACGGAGGTAAGATATGAAAATACACAATACATAGCAGAATTATTGTTAAAACTCTTGAAGTCTTGAATATGAAATTAGTGATACACACGTTGGCTTTAGAAACGGTACGGTTATAATAAATACTTTGTTCGGCTTAAATGTGCTGACCTAGAGATGCATATGCATGAGCATTGACTTTTAGAAGGCATTCCTTAAGGTTCAACAAAAAGAGCTTGTAGATATATTAAAAAGCAAAAATATTGACAGTCGTGGTATGAATGTATGAAAATTATATTTAATCTGCATTGTAATGAAACTGCCAACGTAAAAGTTGACAACCAGAACACCCGAGATATATAAATACTTGGAGGAGTCCACCAGAGTTGCGTACTCTCCCCACTACTCTTCAATGTCTACAGTGAAGCGGTATTTAAAGAGGCGCGCTCATATTCAATAGAGCATTCTCGATCCGGTCGTCGAAGAGTAAGGTCACTGCTAGCACACCCCACTCTTACCGACGAACAGCGAGAAGCCTGAGAGCACCAAGTGCTGAAGAAGCGGCGCACGGTTAGCCCTAAGCGATTAGTTTGGACTCAGTGTGAAAAACCAATGACGCTTGGCCGTGTAAACCAAAAAGGTAGACGGATTGCGGGGTTTCAGAGGAATACTCTGGCCCTGGGCTCGAGCGAGTTCGCTCGCCCCGAACTCTACCTAGTGTTCACATACGGCTCCAAGAACAAGTGCGAGTAAGGGGGCCAAACTAACCGCGAAAAAGGCTTACAACGAGGGACCCACCAGCAGCAGGGTAAACTGCACCCATCAGGTAGATATAGTCACTGTCTAACGCCGGAAAAGCACGGAGAGGTGGACAAGCCACCTTTATCCCTGGGGTTTACCCCCCAGGACACCTTGAGGCTGAGGTACCTCCGATCGCTACACTTGCATCCTCCCAATTGTCATGCCTTCATCAGTAAGGTCCGTCAGTTCCACCCGGTCGCTTCGTCCTCGGACGACGACCTCGACAAACGTTGCCACCAATACCACCAATACAGCCACCACTACAGCCAACCAGTTCGCTTCCTTGCAACAGGAAGGCACTGTACCACCACCCAGAGGCTACAACCGTGTCACGGCGGAGCTGGACCTCGAGACGCTTAGCGCGGAGATGCAAATCGTCCGCGATAAGTATCGCGAGGCCTACCTCCGCGTCGAGCGGGACGACGCCTCCAACCCCCTTCTGCAGCGATATGCACACGATTTTCCGCCTTTAACACCAGCACAGGCTGGTCCTCAGCGTCAGAGCACTCAGAGTAGGCAGGGTGCTATACCAAAAATTCCCACCCAACCGTCTAAACAAGCACCCCAACAATCTCAACAACAACCCACGCAAAAGCAACCCTCTCAACAACAAGCATCTATCAGCGCTTCCAACAATCCTGAACCCAACGATTTCGTCTTCCAAAAAAGACAACTAAGACAAATGTCTTATGCCAATGCCGCAGCCAATCCACGCCCCAAAACTCAAGCCAGAAACCAAAATGTCATAAACGCCATAAACGATCCTACTCTGTCCGAATATCTTATCAAAGATCTGTGTAACAAACGCACCTTCTTTCGGCAAATAAATGCCACCACTCTCTTAGCCAACAAAATTCATTCTTGTAAAGTACTCTCTCATGGCATTGCACACCTTCGACTTTTCAATCCGATAAATGCAGGGGAGATAGAAAAAGCTATCCACACAGCAACTGGCCAAACCATGGTTACGGTTCACAGCCGTAGCAGAAATGCAAATACTTCCACTAAAGAGCCCACATACCTCCTCTGCATTACTGGTATCGATGTGGATTATTCTGAGCAGGAGGTCACCGACTTGCTCACCGAACAACAATTCCCAGTCGAAAGACTGTGGAGAGTCAAAGCCTACAAAACAGGCAAAGACTCTAAGGTGATCAAGGTGGTGACCAAATCCTTGGAGAAATTCACATCTGCTTTGAGCCGAGGCATAACAATCGACGGCGAAATCTACAATGCCGAACTTCCACATGTCTCCGACCCTACAATCCCCACCCCAAAATACTGCAGCAAATGCTGCATTAACGGACACTCTATCGACGAATGCCCTCATAAAGCATTCGTCTGCCCCCACTGCGGCGGCAACCACAAATCCAGCGCCTGCACCAAACAGCAGGAACCCAAATGCTCGAATTGCGGCGGCGACCACCCCGCATACTCCAACAAGTGTCCACAAAGACACACTATCCCCTCCGCCCAACACGAAATACAGCCACTAACGATCGAAAGATCATTCCCTCCATTCGAACTCCCAACGGAAACGAAAAACATCCTGTCAATTCAAACTGCTCTGCTACTGAACCTGTTGCCCGAACTTCGCGAACATATCGCTGCAATCACGGCTAATCTAATTAGCCAAGTCTACGACCACTCGACAGTGGTCCACGGGTACGGGAGCAATGTCACGGTGACATTCCGCTCCAACCACTAAAACCCTCCCTTTATGGATTTCACCCTAGGCACAGTCAACTGTCAGGGTCTCTCCAAAAAGAGACCCCTCATCAAGAATATCCTGTCGAAGCACAACATCCAGATCCTCGCACTCACAGATACTCTGTCGAAAAGCGATCCACACTTCGCAGGATATTCGATCATCCATCGAAGCCGCTGTCAGGTTTCACGTGGGAATGGTATTCTCGTGAAACACGGAATACCGCACACCACACACACATTCCCACAAAATTTTCGTCCACCTGATGTGGACTTCCTGGCAATTGACGTGCATATCCCCAATAACGAAACCCTCACGATAGTCTCTTACTACAAACACCCGGGTCAGCCACTCAGCAGGCACTTGCTTGAGTATTTTTCAACGCTTGGCAAGGCCGTGCTGATGGGTGACCTAAATTGTAGACACACTCAGTTTGGTGATCACCGTTTAAACCCAGAAGGCATCCGCCTCACGGATTATCTACTAGACCTTCCCATTTCAAGAATCACCAACACTGAATTCACGTTTTTGAACGCCAATGGGGCCTCTATTGTCGACCACATCCTAGTTACTAGTAACATTCTGGATCGGTTCGGGGATAGATGCCACATAGGCGATTCAATAACGTCAGACCACTTACCTCTTCTTGTCGACACCGACATACTAATTCCAAAACAACCAAACCCTCCAAGATCTATAAGAGACTATCGTCACGCTAACTGGACTGAATTCCAAAACTTCATCACACAAAATCTCCCTATGTTAGGCGAACTCGACACTAACGATAGTATCGACACCAGTGCAACCGAAATCGAGAACCTCATCACTGAGGCGATCACGCACGCAATTCCACTCAAACAAATAACCTATACATCACCGGCACTTCCACAATACATCATTGCCAAAATCCAATAAAAACGACGTCTTCTACGTCAATACAAGGCCAACAGAAATCCACTAATCAAAACAGAGTACAACCGGATCTGTGCCAGGATAAAGAGGAAGATATCTGTCCTAACGGCTCGCCGGTGGGAAGATGCTACCTCAAAACTGGACTACAGAGACGGAGGTAAATTCTGGCAAAAATTCAAAGTCCTAACAAAACAAAAACTATCTCAACCATCCCATCTGTTGGTCAACAATCACATAGTCAATTCCCCAGAAGGGAAAGCCGAAGCATTCAGAAATTCGCTTCAAAACAATTTTCAAACTCCAGATAACTTGAACTTTGATCGCATATTTAAATTCAACACAGAATACATTGTAAATGTTACTCTCAACCACTACATTCCAGTCTATGATCCTATCATGGACCCCCTCACAAACAGGGAAACGGAGAGCTTTTGCCAAATCGGCAAAAACAGCGCTCCCGGACCTGATGGCATCAACCGAAGGTGCCTCAAAAAACTTCCAGAGAGTATCATTCCTCTTCTAACTAAAATATTCAATGCATGTCTCAAAAACAGCCACTTTCCTACTCCTTGGAAGGTGGCCAACACCATCATGCTTTTGAAAAAAGGCAAACCCCCAACCGACGTGGAATCCTATAGACCAATTTCATTAATCAATACTCTGGGTAAAGTTCTTGAGCTAATCCTAAAAGAGAGGCTCAATGACTTTCTCGAAAACCACAATATCATACCAAAATTCCAATACGGATTCCAGTCAGGTAGATCTACTAAACATGCATTAATAGATTTCACTACCAAAGTTACTCAAACCATTAACGATGGTTCATTCGCCATAGCCACATTTCTGGATGTGCAGAAGGCTTTCGACCAGGTCTGGCACGACGGGCTTGTTCGGAAACTTCTGGACATCGGGCTACCATTGCAATTTACCAAAATTGTACACTCCTACCTCCACAACCGTACTATCAGAGTTAAAATAGGCGATCAAAAGTCCATCCCCTTCACTCCACAAGCTGGAGTTCCCCAGGGTTCAGTCCTAGCACCGCTGTTGTACATCATCTACAACAGCGACATCACTAACCAAAATATCCCAGGTACTCGGCTGTTTCTCTATGCGGACGACACGACTCTGCTCTCAACAACCTCTCGATACAACCCAAGACTCCTCTTCAGAAGAGCCCAGGCTCTGTTGGACGGCGTAGGCGAATGGTGTTGTAAGTGGAGAGTCACGCTGAACGCGAACAAAACAACAACAATAATTGTGTTTCGCGCCCCTTCTGTGTCAAATAGAATCATACGCAATGAAGACGACCAATATCCACTGAGACTGTTGGGAGAAAAGCTTGTTGTTAGCCCGACTGCGAACTATTTGGGAGTACTGTTCACCAGGAGTCTCAACTGGGACGCAGATCTAAAGGCAACTTTAGATAGGGTAAGGAACAGGGCCAGACTTCTCAACGCTCTCTCGGGAAAAATTGGCAAGACACACAAGAAGACTCTCATTCACACTTACAAGACCTTTATTCGACCCGTCATGGAGTACAAATCATGTATCTACTCTCTTTGTCCAAGACAAAAACAAGAGAGGTTGTTGAGAGCAGAACGTAGAATCTTGCGTAGATGCAA